>NC_056597.1:17373210-17673210 GCF_018340385.1 Cyprinus carpio | reverse complement strand
TATTCATGTAAGTATTAAAATGAATAATATTCAAATTTAATGCTTTCATATTTATCAAAGCCTTGCGGTATCTCATCTGAGTGGTTTATTGTTATACACAGTAAATTCACCTGCACTGACCTGTTTTAGCCTGTAGATGGAGACAATCTTCTTTTTTTAAATTAACAATTTCAATAAAGTCTACTTACTGTATAACATTCAATATAAACTTAATTCAACTTAATGATCACTTGTACAGTATCAACCTATGCTTTGATATATGAGACAGTTGTATTAAAAAGATTACAAAGATAAAGTTTTATATATAGATTTTGTGTCTACTACTGTAGTTTTAAAGGAGCCGTATGTAGGATTGTGGCCTAAACTGGTACTGCAATCACTATAAAAATACTGTAGAGCGGTGTCTCCCCTCCCCCTATATAGCACCGCACTACCCCCTGACTCGAGGTTGCCAGATGAGCTGCAGGATTCAGCAGAAACGTAGCGCTGCTTCAATGAGCTTCCAATGGCAAGTATAAGTACAGTACGTCCATGTAAGCTAACGTTATGTTATTTTGCACAAACATGCATAACTTTGTTCGACTGTCATGAATATATGAAAATGTCCATTGACATCAAGTACAAGTTAGCCAAGCATAGATGAATCTTACCTGTCCAGGAGAAAATTAGCAACGTTGGCGTCTGTGTTCAAATTCTTCTCCGTTTTCAGCCGTCTCCATCTTTCAAAAGCATCTCAAAAATTCTGGTTTTATTTCGGACTTTGTCACGACGAATTTCTGAATTATAACGAGGTCTTTTTGATTTAGTAACATTAGACATTTTTATCCCACTGGAGTTAGGGTAGGTTACAGCAAAGCTGGCAACACGGATCCCGAAACACTACTGACTTCGTGATTGGTAGATAGGTGGAAGGAGGCGCGTCAGGCCAAAACACAAAATGACAACATCAACATCAGTTGTATACTTTTTAAATGACAATACACTTTTTAAATGACAATATCCTGGCCGGACTACTGTTGTCAGTGATATAAGTATTTGAAATGAACATGATTTCTTAATGTCTAGTGACACATCAGGGCCATTTTATGATTAATTGAAATAGATTTCTTACATACAGCTCCTTTAAGGTTTTGGAACTTAATTTTACCAATTTTGTTATTTTCATCATATTAAGTAGTTTTTCTTTTTTGGAAACGTTTTATTTATGATTTTTGTATTTATTTTTTTATTTTTTTATTTTTTCAAACCCATTACAGATCATTTCAACATTCAAACCCATTACAGATAAAGGACAGAAAACACACACACACCTTTTCTTTGTGGAGGAAACATTTGTATTGTTTTTCATTTTAAAAATATGTCCATATATTTTTCATTACATTTTTGTTTGTTTGTTTTAGTTTATTTAATTTGAGTTATTTTAGTATTTCAAGTTAAACTAAACAAAAATAAGAAGCTAGCTAATAAAAATTATTTTGTCTTTTATTTTATTCCAGTTAACATTTGTTAGTTTCAGGATTTTTTTTTTTTTTTTTTTTTTTTTTTTAACTTATGGCTTGCAAAATAAATTAATGGAGCCTTGGTGATCAAAAAGGTCTTGGTATAAAATATATTATTATTATTACATTTTTTGACCACCAGTTTTATTTATTTATTTATACTAATACTGTTGTTGTTGTTGTCAGTGGAGAAAGTCAAGTCCATTTAATTCACTTATAGCCTACAAGTAAGACTTAAAAAAATGTTAATTTAAATAATATACTGTATCAGACTCATTAAATATTTGGGGGGAAAATATGAAAATATCATGTTGCTCATTATATCAACTAAACAAAAATGTCAAGTATGAATGACAAGGATATTGGTCTGCCAAACATTCCCATTCCCTGTTCATACTGTACTGTTTATATAGTTTAACCATCAATAATATAACTGTTCACAAATAAAATGACATCTCAGACGAGCACATATAACATTCTTTACACTCCAAGAAGTTCTGCACTAAACTGTCTTAGCTAATGTGAGGAGTACTTTGAGAGGCGGGAATCTGTGTGTGTTTGTGTGTGTGTGTGTGTGTGTGTGTGTGTGTGTGCGTGAGTGCGTGCGTGCGTGCGTGTGTGCGTGTGTGTGTGTGCGTGCGTGTGTGTGTGTGTGTGTTCAAGTGTTGGAATTCCCACACTTCATTGCGGTCATATAAAGTCATGTGAGCACTGCAAAGCTCATTCTGCATCAGTATGTCTATAAGAGTGCTTCTCTTCGGCCTGTTTCTGCTGCTCACTTCAGGTACAGTATACATATAAAACCTAGACTCTCATGACTGTTCATTAATATTAATCACTTCATGTCTTTGTTTGTAAACACCTAAAGCTTGAGGTGTGTAAAACAGAGTTAACATCTTCATTGCTGTTCTGTGTACCGTAAAAATTACGTGAGAGATTTAAAAAAAACAATAAACAGCTTTAACCTCTTCTATCACAAAGAAATATCTAAAACAGTTCACTTTTGTTTCAGGGGCACAAGGAAAACTAGGCTTATCCCGAAAGGTATGGAGGAATGTTTTTGTTCTTAGTAAATGATTAACAAGTGTTTTTTTTTTTCATTTAACTTTTAGAGGATACAATTATTGTTATGCAATGCCACACACAGCAGGTAAAATAAGTTATGAACACGTCACCATTTTTCTCAGTATATATTTCTAAAAGTGCTGCTGACTTGAAATTCTCACCAGATGTCGGTAACAATCAAAGTAATCCATACATACAAAGAAAACAATACAAAACAAATACTGTCAGAAATTGTGTAATAAAAAACTTATTTTACCCGCTGTTTGCATGTATGTGTGTGTTACTGTATGTAGCCTGTGTGTGCTGAGATGGCTGAGATCCATGCGTGTCCCATTAACCTCGCACCTGTGTGTGGCAGCGATGGGAACAGCTATGCCAACGAGTGCTTACTGTGTGTGGAAAGACTGTAGGTCACACAAACGTACACACTGACAGCTGGAGTACGTTCATTACTTTTATTTATTAAATTATTTGTGTGTCTTTTTCAGGAAAACCAAATCTGACATTTTAATCACAAGAGATGGCAACTGCTGAGCTCCTGCACAACATACAGGATCATTAAGATCTGTGGCCAAATTAAAGCATCTGGAATGGAATCTGTGTTTTGTTTCTTCAACACTCAAAGTCTCTCTGGCTCTATTTTAGTATCATTGATATACTATTAGTATGTTGATGTTTTGAATTAGTTTATTTAGTTTTTGTCTTCACTTTTAGTTTTTGGAACTTAGTTTTAAGATCCAAAACAAAACAAAACAAAATAATTATATATATATATATATAAAAGAATAACATTATTTTATATTATAATAACATATTATATTGTAAATAGAACCCAATATTGCACTTTGATGAACAGGAGTTTTGTAACCAGCGTGAACTATAGTCTCTGGATTGTGCAATCCATTATCTCAAAAGATTTACTCATAACTACTCCTTAAATGTAGCCCCATCTCTGGCCGAAAGTTCAGTGACTGCCCTGCTTCCAACAGAGACTAGCACAACACAAGAACAGCACTTCAAATGCATACACAAACATTGATTACATATTTTCAGCACTGATTACATATTTTCAGCATTCTGAAAAAAAAAAAAAGTTAAGCATGCATTAAATTGATGTAAATGATTTCTTTTCAAATAAATATTATTTCTATTAATCAAAATTACTTTTTTCACTAAAATAGTAAGCAGCACAAATGCTTTTTCAGCACATTAGAACGATTTCTGAAGGATCATGTGACATTGAAAATTCACCTTTGCCATCTCAGGAATAAATAACATTTTCAAATATATTAAAATAAAAAAATAAAAAAACATTTATTGTAAATTTAAATAATATTTCACAATATTACTGTTCTTTTTAAAAAAAAAAAAAATTCAAACAAAGGCAGCTAATCATAAGAAACAACAACTTCTTCCACCTTTAAACGTTTACCAACATGAGTAACGATACTCTCATCAGCAGTGGTGGCGCTTGCCTTTTCAGTTCTTTTTCATAGTCGCAAAGAGAAAAACAGCCTGAAATTGTTCATGATTTGTTTATTTATTTAACTACAGCTATCCCCCCTACCCCCCACATCCCCACACCAAATAATATCCTAAAACATTTTCACTCAATATTCAGTGGGTCCCACTAGCCAAGTGTGAAATATTTTTTATTGCCTAATGAAACACAACACTCATCCTCCACCAATCAAAATGATGTTCTATTAGAAAAATAACACTTTACAGGAGTGTCTGGTAGAATTGTAAAACAATATTTTGTATTTAAATATGTATTTTTTTTTTTCATTAAAGTGATCATTTACTCTCCCTCAAGTTGTTCCTGTACGATTTTCTTGCTTCTTTTGAACACAGAACAAAGATGATATTTTGAAGAATGTTGGTAAACGATTTTTTGGTTTTTTGGTTTTACATTGTTGATTGTATACTTTTGCTGTATTGAAATATTTGGTTTGGATATTTTTTTATATTTGGTTATTTTATTTTTTTAAGATGAATTTTTTTATGTTGTGGAACAACATGAGGGTGAGTAAATTTTCATTTTTTGGGTGAACTATCCCTTTAATAATACTCAGTGTCTGAGTACTTGCCACAGGGCACTAATGTAAAGTTAGTCTAAAAGATCAAACTACTGATGCATACTTACTACAAGAATATGTGTACATATTGAACTGTCATCGCTTAAAAACTCTGTAAGGTGTTTTGTATGAGTGTGCAGGTTTGTGTTGAACTGGAGTACACAGTAGTCCGTTATTCCCTGAGCCGTGGTTTCCACAGGCTGCTTTGCATTAAAACTTTACAAAAATAATGTTCATTAAAGTCAGAAACAGACAATTAACAGGCATATAATGTTAAAATGTACAATTCACCTGTTCTTTCACTTAGTGTGCCCTTCAGAAGAATGTCTCTTTCATTCAGACTTAGTTTTTCCAACAGTGTTTTCACTAGGGTTGAACCGATTCAGAGTCAGATGTGCAGTTTAAAGATCTCTGAAAAGTTGCAGTGAGCTAAATGTTTCTTGTGAGCTCTAGAGGTTTCATGGCTTGCCGATGTCCACTGTGATTTGGGTGTAAAGCAGGTCTTTCTCTATATCTACCACTTTGTAACTGAGCGATTTGATGCCATCCGTCTTCATTGTCTGTCGTGTGTGAGCAATTCTCTTAAATCTATGAAACAGAGATGCAGCTTTAGAATTTCATTCAGTCTGTCTTGTATTACTGCATGTGTGTGTGTGTGTTTGTGAAAGAGAGATTACCTCTGTGGGTTTGGCTCATTTTTCTGGTCTCTTGAGTGACGAATCATTCGGCATTTACCGATGTCTCCGCTCGGCCTTGATATTTTCATGCCTTGAAATACCAGCCTTCAAAAATAATGACCCTCAAACTCTTCCATTATCTCAATGACCTCATATTAAAAGAGAGAATTTGTAATAACTAGTAAGGAAATGATATATTTCCCTCACCTGTTAAAGATGTCATCGTCTTCTCCTCCCCAGCCCCAGTAGTTATTGGGAAAGCCATTGATCTTTTGAAACTGCTCTTTACTAATTGCTGATACACCCCCAAAATACTGTTTATATGGCAACCTGCATTTTAAAAAAAATCAATTTTTGAATGGAACATTTGTCATACTGACAATCTTAATATTGTATAATTGTGAATTGTGGGAAAATCCTGCTTACAAGTTTGAAGTTACAGTATAATTACGATATAGCGATAAAAAAACTGGTACAACTGGAAGATTTTCTAATGCTAATATAAGAAAATGAATAAAACAGATACACATTTTGTGTCATCAATGCTTTATCTGCACATTTAATCATGACTAAGGAAATGTAGTTTTTTCATATTTAGTAGGGAAATGTTTTTTCTCTTACATAAACTAGCAAAATCAGCATACTAACATTCAAAAGTTTGGGCTTAGTAATTTTTCTAATCTCTAGTCTATACTCACCACTCCTGCATTTATTTGATAAAATCAGTAAATATTGTAAAAGATTACTAGAATTTAAAATTCTATTTTAATATATATATTTCAAGTGTGTTGTTCAGTTATTAGATGCTTATTTTGATGTTATGTTCATGGTGTTGTTTCTGTTTTCCTATTCCCTGTTTAGTTCCTGTTTGCCTGGTTTCCTGTTGGCTTTGGTTTCTATGTTTTGTTTTTCTTCCTCTACGGTTACCCATTATCTCCCCTTGAGTCGTGTTTAGTTCCTCATTTACCTGTGTATTTATTGCCCTTAGTTTCCTCAGTTCATTGTCTGGTATGGTTTTTACATTGATGGTGCTCTTTGCCTATTCTTGGCTTGTTAAATAAAGTATATATTCTGTGACATCAATAAACATGTCTTCTTATTATAATCAGTGCTGAAAACATTTGTGCTGCTTAATATTTTCATGAAAACTGAGATTTTTTTTTATGTATTGATGAATAATTCAGAAAGAACAGTATTTATTTGAAATCGTAATATTGTTAAATTATAAATGTCTTTACTGTCACTTTTGATCAGTTTAATGCATCTATCCAAATTGTCACAATCATGGTTCCTGACTCCACTTTGTCCCTCACGTGATCTTGACGTGCTCCTTTGTTCACGTGTCATGTTTTCAATAGGTGTGTTCGGTGTGAAGCAGTGCTGCGCAGATGGATCGACATCTGAGATTGATTAGAAAGCAAATGGCTACACATGCTAGATGTTTAAATAGTCCTTATTTATGTTATGTCTTAGTTCTTTTTGTTTTGTACAGTAGTTGGTTTACTTTTTATTTAATTTTGCTGCGTTTGGTTTATATGCTTTTGGTTTTTATCAGTTTCAATTTGTTTTAAGTTTCAATTGTATTCACGTTGTATATGTATTTTGAACAGCTGCATTGCGATCCAAATTTAATCCATATTAACCTTAATCACTATTGCTGATTTAGTGACAGTTTTTTAATCCATATTAACCTTAATCACTGAGCCATCTTTCTACTAACATAACAGGATATATAATGTATGCATGCAGTGAATTTGCTTCCTGTGCTTCAACTTAAGGTCATTTGTTTAGGTAAATACCTTTTGGAGCAATATGAGAAGCCGAGGCAGAACTAGAACTTTCAGATACCGGTGTCATTTAACAAATATTATGTTACATGTTGTATTGTGTGTAGGTGGTGCTTACTCTTACCTAAAACCAAACTTGTCCATGGACACAGAGAGGTGGCGAGGCTGGCTGGAGCACATGTAGGTGTTGCGGTCGTCCATGGGGATGATGTCTACATCACTGAAGATGAAACAGTCATAATCATACTCCTTTAGTGCCTCTACGTAACCCACATTGAGCAGTTTCGCCCTGTTGAATGTCCCCTCTCCATCCTAAATGAACAGCACAAAGCACATTTACAATAAATCTCATGACTCACATAGAAGGAAACACATTTTTCTTTTTAGGAGAAACGTAAAGTTAACATGTAAATAGATTCATTGTACACAGGTTTAATGCAAACGAGATTGCTTTGACATTGATAGTAGCTTAATGATCACCTAAATCAGTCAATGAGCCATGCATGACCCACTTTTGTGTTATAAACACAGGGATACACACAAAAGAAAATAAGCAAATAAGCATGGATTTCTTAGTCTGCATGACAGTTTGCATGCTGATTTTCCTGTGAACAAGGTGAACAGGTGGTGGAAAGGGGATAGAAAGAAACACAGAGAGGAGTTATGTATTGATAGAGACATTGATAGGTGATGAGCTTAAGTGAAATTTTGTAATTAATTTCAGAATCTTTTAGTATTTGGTGTGTCTCCCTTTTGTTTTAATGGCAGAAAAACTTAAGCAAGACAAAAATAGATCAAAAGTAAATTCTGTTATATTGAACTTTCTATTCATCAAAGTATTTTTCATGGGATTTTCTATAGATGCTCAAGTGAGGAGGATCATGTGGCACTGAAGACTGGAGTATTGTCTGCTGAAATTTCAGCTTTGGCATTACATTTTGAAATATATTTAAATGTAAAACAGTTATTTTACATTGTAATAATATTTCACAGTATTACCGTTTA
This sequence comes from Cyprinus carpio, assembly GCF_018340385.1. NCBI lineage: Eukaryota > Metazoa > Chordata > Actinopteri > Cypriniformes > Cyprinidae > Cyprinus > Cyprinus carpio. Next base: position 17,665,099 of record NC_056597.1, on the reverse strand, counting down.
ATGTACTTTTGATCAAATAATTGCAGCTTTAAGAGACTTATTTCAAACATTACAAAATCTTACTGACCCCAAACCTTTAAATGGGAATATATATTGTATTTGGAACATTTTCAAATGATGAATGTTCCAAAGAGTGTCTTGTCCTTTAGAGTTCAAACAGTGACAGAAATTTGTTTACATTTGAATAGTCACCTAAAAATAGTGCAGAACTTCAAAAAAGACCTTATAAATACATTTTCAAGTTTTGTTTTACATTAAAAACATTTTTATTTTCAGGCTGGTCTCTGAATCATCAAAGCTGATGGACACTGAATTATGGTTTTGATTAAATCTGAACAAAGTTACATTTACTGAAGCAAGCAGCTCCTACAAGTGACAACTATTTCCAAACCCAGAATGACCATCTTTAACACAGCAGTAGTATGTGAGGCAGATCAGCCCCAATCCAGCACAGAACATCCCAAGCTATGTCATAAAAAGTACTTTTTCCTACACAAAATTTTCCACACCCAAACAAACAGAAAGAAACGGTTGTTAAATGTCTGTGCGTGTTCTCAGGTTGCATTTCTCTTTTTCTCTTTTGTTGTTATTGCAAAGCAAAGTTCAATCCAGTCGAATGTCAGACCAAGCATTTTGTCTAAGCAAAGCCAAGCCACTGTATTTCCATACTTAAAGGTGAAAGTCTACCCTGCAAAAAGTATTTGTATATCTATCTATCTATCTATCTATCTATCTATCTATCTATCTATCTATCTATCTGATACGTTTTATTTAATGTTTTGAAAAAAGTCTCATTCTTACCAAGGCTGCATTTATTTGACCAAAAATACAGTAAAAGCTCTAATAGTGTGAAATATTAGTACAATAAAAAAAAAAGTTTCATATTTTAATATAATAGTAATTTATTCCTGTGATGGCAAAGCTGAATTTTCAGCAGACATTACTTCAGTCTTTAGTGTCACATAATTCTTCAGAAATAATTTCATACTTCTATCTATCTATCTGTAGATCTGTTGGAGGGTTGTGTGGTGAGATCAGGTGTGGATTTTATCTCACTGGAATGTGCATGTTTTAATTTGTGTCCTAAGTGAGTGTCTCTGAGATCCGGATACCTCTTCTCCACCATGTAAGACAGAGAACAAGTTAATAAATAGTTTGTGAGTGCTGTACCTGTTGTATGACATAAATCCCATAATCGAGCTGTTGCCTCTGTAGGACGGGGTGAAGGTAGTGGAGCCAGTACTTCAGGTGTTCACCTCTGTTTCTGAATGGGATGATTATTGCCACTTTTTGTAGAGCCACACAATCATAGGGTTTATACCTGCCGCCCATCACCAGCTGTGGATTCTCTTTACGCACCATATCCAAATTTACAAGCTCAGAAAATTCAACTCGCATTGGACCCACTGAAAGGGGAATGGGGAGAGAGAGTGAGTGAGAGAAAGTGGGGGTCGGAGGGTTTGCAGATATGAAAGAGGAAGACTCCTCTTATGCAAGGACAGTTTACTTCCTGTCTCAAACAAGACAAACTTCCTTTCCCCATTTTTTGCTCTTTTTCTCTTAGTCTCTCTGAGTGTTTTTTTCCAGCTTTTTTTTTTTACTCAGACTGATAAGAAGGTAAAGCTTGGTAATATAAGAATATGCATTACCTAACACTGGAAATTATTTAAAGACAATAATAATGTCACGCTATGGCAAGATAAATGCATGAAGAAGATGAATGCAAATAGTCTTTACTAAATCCACACAAAGGTAAATCCCAAACAGAACAGACAGGAGAAGCATGTAGAGATGTAGTAGGCTGGACCCGAAAACAGTGAACAGAACACAACTTAAGTAGGTTGGCAAATGAAGCTAATTAACTAGATACACCTGACCAAATGACATAATGAACGGGAGACAGAAACTAGGGGCAAGTTCAAGCTTAAACCGGTGCGCAATGTTTATACGGTTTCTGGTTTGAACGACATGTTTCCTAGAAACGGTGCGCAACGGGGTTTGAGATAAGTTTTCTCTTGTTTGGTGGGTGTGTCAAGCATGTCAGCCAAATCAGCAGCAAGATGTATATAAACCACGAGGTATTAAAAAGACAGCTTGCACAATGTTATTAACATCAAAATAAATTCACAAGAGCAAATATATTATTTGCACGTTTATTTACATTAAAGGCAAAATAACTGAAATAATAAGAGCACAAGTATAGATCTGGAACTTCTTTAAGTCTTAATATCATTTAGTAATTGCAATCTCTTCTGGTCCATATCCTTTCCTTAGGAAGGTGTGCTAGACACTAATTAATGTAACATAAAAATAGTATACATATTTATATATTTTGCTATTGTATTGTGAAGTGACACTTTCATAAACTTTTCTATACTCCTCTGATTATATAATGGTAAATATTACTATATCATAGCGCGACAACAGTGATCAGCAATAATGATAAGCCTAATACTCACAATAAAAATAATAAGGTCATATAGATCATAACACAGAGTCTCGGAGGTAAGTGGATTAGCCTTCACCTGAAATGTTTGTCTTTTCATCCTGAAATGCGAGGCAAATATTGGATCACAATGATTAGGAATCACAGTTTCCACAAATCCCTTCACTCGATTAGGATGTTCTCTTTTATTCTGGACCGCAATGACAGTGACTGTAACATCATGCGTATTTTGCAGTATTAGAATATTAGAAAGAATGGCCTTTTCAGCTGCCATAGTTGCAACTCTGCGTCATCAGAACAGGGTGTTCAACGCACCACTGTTTCTGTTTAAAAAACGTTTTTCACAGTTTTGTCGGGGCTGAACGCAACCCAGGTCATACAGAACACATGGGGAAAGAAAACACAACAAATAGTCCAGGGGTGTGACAAATAATAATAAAAAAGACCTTTTGTTACCTAAAGTTCATGGCTGTTAGTTTCTGTTCATCTATTCTAAGTGTACAGCTAAAAAAAAAAATTTTTAAATAAAATTTACAGTCTTTCTCTTCTGGAAAAGGGCACATAAATATTTATGACTCATCCTGTAGGCCTACTACACAGATTTCATCCAATTAGATTATTTCTAGAATAAGATTGTCCCTCCCATTAAAACCACCTAAAACCTACTATCACAGGTGTGACGCAAGTATAGCCTTTAAAATATAAAGCTCTTTTATCTGTCCAACACAAAGTCACATTTTGAATAGTAGGCCTAAGTGAACAAATGGAAGAAAAAACAACTTTGTTAGATGTAATTGCTTTGTTAGATGTAATTAAATAATGCAATTTTGGAGAGAGTTTTAGTGAGACCAGGGTCTAACTAAATATAACAAGTTGACTTAAAAATCCAATTACACAAATGTGTATTTTCTATGTTGGTTAAAGAGCCAATTCAGATATTTCTTATCCTTTTTTGGAGTAAAATTTGTGAAACTACCACCTTGTCTCTGGACGTAAAGTTAACACACACACACAAACAAGTTTGTTTCTGTGAATTGTGAGGCCTTTCCTTCAATTACTTTTATACTGACCAAACAATATTTTTTTTATCCCCTAACCCAAGCCTAACCCCCTTACAGAAAAACTGTTTGCATTTGCAGTAACCCCCCCCCCCCCCCCCCCCTCCCCCCTTGTGGGGGCTGCAGGCCTGTCCCCACAATGTCAAAAATGTCAGGTTTTACTTGTGGGGTAATTTGGTCCCCACAATGTAGCATAAACAAGTACACACACACAGAGAGAAAAAAAAACAGTTTTAATTTCATTGTAACTTACCTAAAAGTGGTGACGTCTCAGGACAAGATTGTAGTACTGCGTGTTCCTCTTCTACGTCATCTTTAATGACACTTCCATTAGAATATATGACTTTATTTACTTCTGCCTCTGTTGCATTGTCATACTGGATGACAAGTGCTGCTGTTCTATGAGTTTGAGAAGTAAATATATCGGAGTCTAATTTAATTTTCCTGTAGTTGGTCAATTTTGTGGGCGAATCTGTTAAATAAAAAAACAGTGCAACGACAAGGTGAACCCCGCAGAGACACACGAGCACGACGGCGCAGGATTTAGTGAAGAAACCCACATTGAGCAGCACCGACTCCTGCATTCTCACAAAACTTCGGGAGACCACTTCATTTACGAAGAACAAAACTCTGTAAGAACAGAAACACCTCTGCCTCGTTGTGCATCAGATGACCAGGATAATCCTTTCCCTGAAACTTTTTATGATATTGATCGCGTCTGGCTACTGTAAATCGCTGTTTTCTTTTTTAAGTCTTGAGCGCAGCTCCACTGAGTGACAGCAGTGGGCGTTTCTTGCTCACTTGTAACAGTAGTAGAAATTCTACGACCTCATATTATATATTATAAGGCTGATAATGCAATAAAACAAACAAACAAACAAACAAACAAACAAACAAACAAACAAACCAAAAACGTCTTTAAAAATGTAAAAAGGTTAAATTTATAGTGTAGTTAGTATTATTATTGGTTATTTTTTTTTATTATCACACACACATACACACACACAATAGGCTATCTGCATATAATTTTACTAAACATATAAGGCTTTACAAATAGCGCATGTGCATTTGGAAATACAAAGGCCCGAGAAAGCATTTGAACAATTAAGACACACTTTAAAATGTATGCATTTGTGTTGCATTAGCAAAAAAATATCAAACCAAGTGGCATTCGCAAACAGTTTCTCAGAACTAACTTTTCTTAGAAATGCCTACATAGGCTACATGGAAATACACTAAAAAAAAAAAAAAAAAAAAAAAAAACACTCAAAAAAATATCACTGACGTTCGACAACCTGAAAGTGTTAATATGTTAACGAGCTTGTTATTTTCTTATACAATGCAATAACACTCATATAGCTACTGTTTTTAAGTATTCACGTGTCTTTTGGCTTGACATTTTGAAATCAATGTATGAAAATGAAAATGACACAGTCTACTGTATATTATACTGTAAATTATTAGGTCCCTAAGCTACAGTAAAACGGGCTTCTTTCAGAAACTTATCATATTATTTATAATAGTAAATATTTCTACTGTTAGTTAAAAAAAATCTCAAGATATTTTTGAAGGTACTGATTTTACATAAGATACCTTATATGACGGGTATTTTAATAGTCTGTTGGAAATAATTGTCATCAACAGTCATTAAAGTCAGTGATTGGTTACCGCTGATCTCTTCTTTTCTCAACAACAGCGCCCCCATGTGTTGGTTTGCGTGATCAACAGCACATCCTGCTATAACATGATTCTCTCTGTCCCCTGGTGGAATGAACGACCTGCCCAACTCAGTAAGATGTTCTCCGCCCATCCTTTTGATGTAAACCAATCAGCGTTGAGGGCTTTCCCATTCAACAGAAGGATGGATGTAATTAAACCTACCCGTCTCCACCCCCTGATCCCTAAACCCACCCTTCTCCACCCCTTAACCTACCAATCTCCACCCCCTAGATGGGGATCCAACCATGCCCCCTGGGTCTTGTGTTCTGCAGTGAGGGGCTATTGAACTCAGACTGAGAAGCCGACTTTGGCCGACTTCAAGAAACGGCAACACACATCTCCCTCTCTATTATTTTTCTATTTTATCTACTTGTTTTCTACGTGACCCTCTAACACCTGCTCTCTTTATTCTATTTTTATTCTAAGTTGTTTTCTTTTTATTTAAAAAATGACCCTCTAGCATTATCAATTCTTTTTCTATTCTTTTGACTTTTTTTTCTTTTTATTTATTATTAAAAAAAATTGCTATAATTGTTACATATATAATTTGTTTGGTTGTGATTGCTTATTTTGTCCTCATTTTTAAGTTGCTTTGGATAAAAACATCTACTAAATGACTAAATGTAAATGTTATCTGCCCTTCTTCTGCATCTAGTTTCATTACCATCCTAAGCAAATATTGATGTGTTATAGTAATTTATTTAGTTAGTTAGCAATTTAGCTAGCCTAGTCCTGGCCATGATTTCTAAATTTCCTAAAATGTCCAGGTTTTACCCTTGTTATGTAGACGTATTTGCATTGCTTTGACTGTTCTCTTTGGATCCCACTTTTTTATAGATGCCTGCACACTATTGATCGAACTGCTTTTCAGTCATTATAGCTACCTTCAGCAAGTATGAAACAACCGAAAAACAAAGCCAAACACTGGACAATTTAATTTAGAACTCCCTGCCAAGACATGTCCAGGAAAAAGCTGTGTTATGAAAGATAATAACAAATTTGATTGTGATGTCTCTGATAATTTCTGATCAATATTGTTTAGATCATTCTTAATGACATAAATCAGATATTTTTTATTTTTTGAAAGTTGGTCAGGACAACAGAGGTGAGCACCGTGTGTGAATTCAGAGTAGGCAGGCCTACATTTCAGCAGTGCTGTAACACAAACAGAGAAATGGTGAGATCTAAATCATCTGCTCTAGTTCAACATCATATCTATGTTTGGACTACTATTACACAGTAACAGTACAGTCAATAAAACGCAGTGACACATCTCTCTTAGAGAGAGTTACACTAGTGTGTGGCCTGGGTCAAAGGTCATCCAGTCATGTGACTAGATATCTATATCCTGATTCATGACGTGAAAGCTTTACTTCAAAACTTAGTACACTGTTATGAAGGAGAGCAACTTTATGGTCTAAATAATCTTGCCTATAAGCGACTGAGGAGAAGAGTATCACTCCTGTACTCCACCAGCAGAACGGCAGTCTTTGGAAATTTCAGAAATCATGTGAGTTACTTCTGCTTTTGAAACACTTTTTAGAGTGACAGACAGAGAATATTTGACAGTATAATTGTTTTTCTGTGCACTTTTTTATTTAAATAAAGCATGTACATTTTACACATACTGTTTAGATATTGTTAATTCTGAGTTAAATCTTTACTAGTTTTACATTTAGATTTAAAAAAAACATATTTTAACATATTTATAAAAAAAATACTAAATTAAAATTGGGTTAGTGTATGTTCTGTGAGACATATTTATACTTACAAAGACATTATATAGATATTGTTAAAATGTATATAAAGTTGAATTGATTATTAATACTATTAAAAACTAACATAAATAGAAAAAAATGATTTTTAGTGCAAACAAGGGACTTAGAATTCAAACCAAAAAAAAAAATAATTTTTCTGTTGATAAGGGGAAGTGTTTTTAGGTCACTGGTGTGTGATAAATCTTATCTGTTAATATGCAGATAAAATGTGTTTTTAGGCCACAACGTCTTATATAATAACAATATAAATTATGATAATTACCCTTAAAATAATGCTTACTTTGATTAGTAAGTGGGTCAGTTTGATCACAGTTTTACAGAATTTAATCACTGAAGCTGTTTTCATTCAGCTTCTATTTTTAATTCATGCTGTGCTCTAACCCCTCGCTCATTCGTTCTCATTTTGCTCTCTCTCCCTCTCTCTTAGGGAGGAATGTCAGAATGGAATGGCAGTGGACTTGTTCCTGCATTGCTCTCTTGTTCCTGCTGTGAGTGCTGCCTGCATTTGTCCAGACAAAACTCTCTCCCCTCAAGACAAACATGCAACACTTTTTCTAGAACAGGAAGTGATGCTTCACTGTTAGACAAGAACTGACAGGATTACATGAATTTTAGATTATATTTCTATACTTACTAGTTGGTGTCAACTGGTGTATCATCTTGTATATCACCTTGTGTTTCATGGTGTATCGTTAGACATCTATCATTTGTGCATTTGTAATATATTTGTATTCCTTTGTTTTTCAGGTCTGCATTGTGTTTCTGCTCTCATTTGTACAGCGCAGAGCGAGGGCCCAGCCCTTTGAGGATCGCTTTCCATATCTCAGGGGTCGATTTGGCATTGTGGTGTGAGTTATATTAGATCAAAATCTGTAGATCTAAGTTTAATATACATGTTTTTAGATGTCTGAGTGCCTTTTTAAGTTTTAAGTGTGTGTGTGCATTTCTTTGCAGGCCGTTGGATTTCATTTGCAGTCTAAGTAACCGATGGTCTTATGGTTTTGCATTTGGTGCTATTGCTCCCAGTGTGATTCAGCTTTTCTCTGAGTCCTACACACCATTTACTGTTCCTAACTGGGCTAAAGGTAGTTTAAATATAACAATGCATAACAGTGTCATATGTTATTAAGAAGAAATGTTTCTTGAACATCAATCAATATATTAGAATGATATCTGAAGTATCATGTACCACTGAAGACACTGAAGTGTATATATATATATATATATATATATATATATATATATATATATATATATATGTATACTCCTTGTAAATATTATGAATATGTATTGTGAATATAGTCTTGACTAAAGGAGTTCTATTATCTAGTTTTAATCAAAGGAAAGTTACAGTCCATCTGCATGTGTGTCTCTTTCAGCCATTGTGTACCTAGTAGGAGCAATAGAAGTTGGTGTGGCCTACCTGCCATTCTTTGCTTGTCTTTCAACCCCACACCGATTACTAGGAGGGGTTTTAGGTCTTCTTTACACACTCACGTGGTACATGAAAACACTCTAGATTTCTGTTTGTTGTCGTAGCTGTAAAAACATTTGTGGGTTGTTGAACTGACTGTTAATTTTTTAATATTTCATGGCTTTCAGGCTCATTGTGAGACTGTATGACACGATAAGCTGTCCCTCTGGAAGGGTAGGTGAATAAGATTAATAATTAACTTTATTTTATTAATGATTAACTTATATTATTATCATATTATTATCCGTGTTCAAAATGTGCAATAGTGTCTTTGAATCTACTATAATACTTATAATTTGTAAATAACTGTGGATAAATGCAGAATTAAAGCACATTTCGCTGGTTCAGATTTTAGGTCCTTATGAGAAATTGATCATCCTGTGGCCGTTCTTCCTGTGTTTGTTTTTCCTGCTTGGACGGTTTGTGTATATCATTGTGAAGGCAGTAAGAATCCGCCTGCAGCTACTAACTGATGAGGTCAGATCATGAAGCTTGTTGTTATTTATGTTATTTTACAATAAGGTTATATTTGGTAGCATTAGTTAATCCAATCGCTAAAATAAAAACAATGAGCAATACTTTTACAGCATTTATTAATCTAGGTTAACGTTAACTTCTTCATATGCAAGTACATGTTAAATTAACATGTGCATAATGGACAAACACTGAACAGTACAGGTGTATTTATAAATTATCACAAAAGTAATATTTCTCTGATATATAGAATGAGGAGGATCTAAACTTCCATCAGTTCATATATGTACAGACTCTACTGAAACGCCCCCCTGAACGGTACACTTTCATTCAATGTTGACATGCATTTATTACTGTATTCACACCAATCACCCAATACTCATTCTTCTATTGCCCCTTAAGGCCAGAGGAAAAGAGTTGGTTTCGAAGGAAAGTGTATGACTGGGATCCTCACTTTAAATTCCCTAACAGGATGATTGGCACATCCATTATCTCTTTGATTGGCTTGTACACGGTCAGTCAGCATTCACTAATGTACACACTGTTTATTGAATTTTTAACTTAAAACTAAAAAATGCAAATGTGTTTGTTTGTTTGTAGTTGACCATAGCGGACTACAGCTTGAGTGACTACACTTTTGACAAGCTAGATGCTTTGATAGACTCACTTGGAGAGATTGCATCATCCTGTAATGAAACAAACAATGTGTTCACGTCACTCATTCCCAGGATGAACGAGTTCAGCTTTGTTGCAAGAAGTAAGATATAAGATCCACCTCTTTTTCTTCTTGTCTTTTTGTTTCTGTCTTTGCACATATTTTATACTAATGTTTAAAAGTTTGGGGTCAGTTTTTTTGTAATAAATCGTTTTTTCAGAAAGGATGCATTAAATTGATCAAAAGTGACACTAAATGTTTTTACATTGATACAAAAGATTTCTATTTCAAATTTTGAAGTATTGAATTATAATAATATTTCACAATATCACTGTTTTGACTGTATATTTGATCAAATAAATGCCTACTTTAAAAGAGGCTACTTTAAAACATTAAAAAATCTTACAGACCCCAAACATTTGAAATGTAGTTAGTAACAGACAGATGTATAGACAGACAGAAAGATACATCTGATATACAGTAAATTATTTATAGAATATTTTTTTCTCAGGGTCTTGGTTGGCGACGACTATATTTTCTACTCTGACATCTGTTACTTTCACTTTTCACGTGCTAGTATGTTACAGGTTTGTTTATTTAAGCATTCTTTACGTACAAAATTCAACAATTGAGCACTTTCAGTAATTACCCAAAGGTAGTATCATCTAAATCATTAAAAACTTTACCAAACAATGAACTGAATTTATGACTGCAGGAAACATTTAAAGAGGTTGTGGAGGGGACAGAAAACTTTTCTTCCAGAGAAGTTCCATAAACCAAGCCCCGCCGTTAGCATGGTAAGTAAAGATTTTTTTGTAAAGGGTTTCTTTGGGTTTCCTCTACGACTGAGGACAGCCATTGAAAAAGCAAATCAAAATCAAAATGCCAAATGCTTTTTTTTTCTCAGGCTGCTATAACAAGATATTCAGGCTGGCAGATTGCCTTCACTATGTGGGGTATGTAAATTTCTTTAAAAAGTTTGATTGATTGTCAATATCTTCACGGGCATCTGTCCTTGGTATGCTTTGCCTACTTTTTTAGTGTCGTAGCCAGAGTGACTCAAATATATGAAAATATTTGATGAAGTGACATCAAATGTTTGGTGTATTGATTAAAGTTATTTTTTTGTTTGTCTGTTTCTGCAGGGTTTCTGATAGTTCACTTTGTGCAGTTTCTTTTTGCCTTGCTGTTTGTGTATGGAGTCGTTCTACCGATCCAGAAGGGACACTTTCTCAGCTGGCTTTCTAGTGTAGGCATCATTCTGTGAGTTTCATTAAAGACATCTCGTAGCCAATGTCATTTTTCATGAGCATAATCATCAGGCCATATTTTTGAACTTGCATGACAAAATATTTTATAGTTAACATAATGTTAATTTATTAGGATAAGCAGCATTTTAATTGCATTAAACTGTGTTTTGTGTGATTGCAGGCTGACAATACTCTTAGTGATAGCCTTGGTGGTAGTGCAGATTATTCTGGTCCAAGTGTTTTTCCTGCAGGAGAAACTCTCACCTGACGACAAAGAAAAGCCCCTTGCACTTAACAATAGGTAGGACAACTACAAATCAAACATATGAAGCTGTAAATATGCATTGACCTTAAACGGTGTTGCTATGGTTGATAAGTTGTTGTGAGTGATAAAACATAATATGCTACTGTTGTGAATTTTGGGTAGGCCAGCTTTCTTAATGTTTTGAAAGAGGTCTCTTGTAATGTCTCCATGGGTTGCAAAAATTCAATATATATGTTTTGAAAGAGGTCTCTTGTTTTTTTTTAAATTTGGGTTGAAAATTTTAAGTTTTTTTTACTGTAAAAAAGCTGATTTTTTGGAATTATTCCAGATGAAACAGCTGTGCTACTTAATATTTTTTTGTGGAAAAACTGTATTTTTGAATGTGTTTTTTTCTTTCTCCAGGATATTGTTGCATAGAAGTAACAGCATTTATTTGAAATAGAATTTTTTGTAATTTTATAAATATCGTTATTGTTACTTTTGAACATTTTAATGTGCCCTTGCTGAATACAAGTATTGCTTTCTTTAAAAAAAAAAAAAACATAAAATACATTTTTGCCCTTTAAATCAGGGATCCTCAAATCTGGACCTCGAGGCCACTTTCCTGCAGAGTTTTCTTTAATCCAAAATACCGGAGCATGCTAATCAATGCCAATCAATGTCTTCGGGATCATTAGAAAATCACAGGCAGGTGACTTTATCAGGGTTGGAGCTAAACTGTGCAGCGCATTGGACCTCCAGGGCAAGATTTGAGGAAGGGGGATTTAGTGTATATAAAAACTTTTTTTTTTTTTTTTTAATAACCCAAGTTTTTCTTCTCCTTCCACAGAAAAGCATTCCACTGCTTTAACTACTTTTTCTTCTTCTATAATGTGGTTATGGGGTTGAGCAACTGCATTTTGCGCCTTTTAAGCAGCTGCATTGTGGGTACATGGCTGGTGTCACGCATTGACCGGACCATCATGCAGCGGGGCTATGAGTCCATGGATCCAGGTAATAATGACATTTGCAGTGTTGTTCATTGAAAAAAAAATGGTCGTTTTCTAAATATCGTTTTATTCACAAAGTAGATCAGAGGAACATGATTAGAATTAGATTAGAATTAGAATAGAATACAATTAGAATTTTATTTATTTTTATATTTGAGTCTTTTGGATAATTAATTGTATTTTATTTATTACATATATGTGGGTGATTAAATCTTTTTGCCTTTACAAGCCTTCTAATATTTTTGTACAATGGTTATAATTTACTTTTCTTTTGGGCAGGATATAGTACATGGATTGGGATGATATTTGCTGATCATTATCATAGCAACCCAGTTATGGTGTCTTTCTGCCATCTACTGCTTGGCAGAACACTGGAGAAACGAGGACCTGCAGTGTCCTCCTATGCAACTTTTAGCAATAACACAGGTAAGAATGACTCCAGATACATGACAGCACAAATTCCTTTAAACAGACATCCCATGAAATGACTGTGCCTGTCTGCTGTTTGACTGGGTGTTCAGTAGGGGGCAGAGTACGTGTGCGCTGGCTCCTGACGTACACACTGCTGAGGAACCCTGCACTCATCCTGCTGAGAAAGAGAAAGAAAACAAAACAGAACGACAACCAAGACCCACTCCTATTAGCCCGAGCAATCACCTCACAGGCTCAACAAGCAGCTGAACTGGTCAACAACAAAACTCCAGAAACAGAACCAATACAGTCAGAGATCTGAATCCGGTTCCTCAGTGTGAACACAGACTCCATCATTCCAAATTGGAGTTTTGCGTCTGTGACTATTGCACTACTGATGAAATTAACTTTTAGGGGATATAGACTTTGATAAATGTTGTCTTTCCCTTTTGATACAAAGGGCAAGAATGAGAATCTACCTTCCTATAATACATAACTGCACTCATCAAAGCCATTACATGGGGTTTTGAAGACTGGATTTTATCAGAGAACTGGACTGAGAAAATTATACATTTGAGGTCTAATGCTTGTTTGTTGGTCAAATAGTATTTTGTAATAAAGAATGTAAAATCTTTGTTTGGTGAATTAATTTTATGGTTTATGTCAAAAAAAAAAAAAAAAAGTAGTTGTTGTGATATTGTATGTGTATTGTGTTGCTATGATTATAATTAACTTTTTTTGAAATAAATAGATATGTGAATTTATTTTTATATGTTGGTCTGATATACATCTTTGTATATTAAAGTAAAAAAAAATTAATCAAAATGCTCTCTAAAAAACTTATTTCATCTCATCCCAAAATACTGTAATAAACAAAATAGCACAGTGAGCGCATGACTGTTATCACCCTGAATTCTCATAGCATGATGAATTTTATGTATCACTTTTTGCCTTCAGCACCTTAACAGAGGAAAATTATCCATTTTAATAGGTGTTAGCAACATTAAATGCTGAAGAACAATTTTCTACTCTTCATGCTGAACTTTGGGTGACTGGCCCTTTCTTTAAGCTTATTTAAGGAGTTTGGAATTCGTTTATTTATTTACTAAGTATATACCATAGAATAGCAGGCTGAATCACGTACATGTTTTCATCTTATTTAATTTTTTATTTTCTTTTAATTCTGTCTGACATTTGACCTCAAGTACTTTTTCCGATGACGTAAGACGTAGTTGGAGTGTTAGCAAATGCACGTGCGCGCGCGCGCGATATTACGGCTAAATTAGTGTGACAAAAAGATAAAAAAAAAAGACAATCAGGTGAGTTTTGTTATCAAGACTTCGATTAATAATGTATTGGATATGTTTTTATGATTTAGGGATGAGAAATGTCTTTACAGGCGAAAAGAACTAGAACAATTAAGTTAAATCAGTTATGTCGTTGGTTTAGCTAGTTAACGTTAATTAAATACTGTCTGATGAAATTTAGCCTTCCAGTCTTCCCGCCTGTCTTCTTTCTGATTTATGAGTTATTAAACGCTCATGTTTTCCATAAGTGTATAGTTATTTTGACCGATACCAACATTAGTCGAGCTGTACAATGTAAAATATTATGGGCTGCATTTTTGAGACAATGTAGGATTGAGAAAAATGAAGGATAACACGGTTAGCAAGCGAAAACTGAGAAACAAGTTTAAGATGAGCAGTCTTTCAAATAGTATACATGATAACTTGTTTTAATGTAATATGTGACCCTGGACTACAAAATCAGTCACAAGAGTCAATTGAAGGGACATAATCTGAAAGCTGAACAAATAAGCTTTCCATTGATGTATGGTTTGTTAGGATAGGACAATATTTGGCTGAGATAACTTGAGATAATTTGAAAATCTGGAATCTGAGGGTGCAAAAATAAATAAAAAGAGAAAGTCGCCTTTAAAGTTGTCCAAATGAAGTTCTTAGCAATGCATATTAATGATCAAAAATTAAGTTTTGATATATTTACAGTAGGAAATTTACAGAATATCTTCATGGAACATGATCTTTACTTAATTTCTAATGATTTTTGACTTAAAAGAGAGATTTTTACTCCTATGACCCTGTATTGCTAGCTATTGCTAAAAATACATGTGTGCTTCTTATGACCGGTTTTGTGGTCCAGGGTCACATATGTACATTTATGCTATTTTCATACATTAAAAAAGGAGAAAAAGTGAAAACACACCATTGTTATTGTGTGCAAACACACAATAACAACAAATTGATTTCATGTGTGCAATCATTATTAAAGGTTCTTGAGAAAAATAGTTATTTTTAATATCAGGAAGTTTTACCATGGTTATATTATATGACCTGACCATAACTGGATATTTCAATTCTGAAATGTGATGGTATTGCGATTATCTCTTGACTTTGTTGTGGACATTATGGGCACTTTGTTGTTATATAGCTAAGCTCTAAACATTAGGTTATTAGTATTAATTACCATTCATAATTAACTATAAACTTTTAAAGCATTTTTGGGTGGCTTTTACTCTGAGTCTGAATGTGTCTGTGATGCCCAAAATGCTGTAGCCTGTAGTTTGACAGCTCAGTAAGTTAAAAAAAAATGCTGTCTGTTCTGTGTTGGATGCGGTTCTGTGTCTTCATTAGATTGACTTTGTGTTTGAGTGCAGGATGAGTGATGTGGAGTTGGTGAAGAAGATGCTGCGAGCTGTTCTTCAGAGCAGTAAGCACGGTGTGGCCATGACCCGTCTGCAGGGAGATTACCGGGCTCTGACGGGAGAGATAATCCCTTACCGGCAGTTTGGACACGGCAGTCTAGAGAGTTTTCTGCACAGCCTTCCCGGTGTGGTGCGGCTCGAACGCTCCAGTGCTGGAGAGGTGATGCTTTCAGTTAATCTGGTGATACACCACATACCTTTATGTGTTTTGGTAGATAATATAGTACTTATATCTACATGTGTTTATAGCATAATATGTATACATGCACACTACTGGTCAAAAGTTTGGATTTATTTAATTGAAAATACAGCAAAAACTGTAATGTGAAACATTGCAGTTTTAAAATAACTGTGTTCTGTTTAAAATATATATATATATATATATATATATACATATATATATATATATATATATATATATATATTTAAAATGGAATGTACAGAAATCACAGAATGCACATGATCATCACATTTGATTATTTGCACAGCCCTAATAGAAAACAGTTATTTTTAAGTTATGTTTCACATTTACATTTACTGAATTTTTTATGATGGACTTTAACTTTATTTGTATGTTTGTAGGTCATGTGTTTTGCCGGTGTGTGTGAGGAGACGGCACACATCGCACAGCTGGTCGCCCGGCAGAAGAATGTAAAGAAGTCCGGCTGCTCTAAATTACTGAACTTTCAAATGAGAGCGAAGTCTTCATCTCTGTTTTCACATAACGGTAACATGCACACACAAAAATCCAGAGTGAAAGACATACTGTTTGACTGATATCACATAGGGGTGTGGCATGAGATCACCATGAGAAGGTGACGATATCCTCGTGCAGACCTTTCAGATATATTTGCATTACACTGGCCCTTTCACCACTGGTATGTAATGTAAGGTATGCAAGATATTATGTTCACATCAGGCAAGTGGCCGCACAATAAGCAGCAAAATTACACAGTGAAGTCTTTATCCAGTCATTAAAACAGAATTCACAGTTTTAACTTGGTATTTCACGGAATTTCTTAAATTTTGAATTAATTAGCCAAAAGTAGGTCATTACACTTAAATCAAATCACGATATGGACTAGTATCTGTAAATATAAAGCCTCAAAAGTCAATTTAAATATGAATCCTGCATGTTCTGCCTGTCTCTGTTAATGAATTGCGCAGATGCGCGGTTTACACACACACACACACACACACACACACTGTGATGCTCGCGGTGATTTCAGCATCTGCCGTCTCACTAAATGAGGACGTAAACACATGAACAACATCTCCAGAACTGCTCCGAGAGTCACTTCATGAGCATTTTACCGTTTGATTTGTGTAAAACTAGCGTTATATCCCATACACAGAACTGTAAAGGTATTCACGGCAACCCGCCAAAATAAAAGTCCGGTTTGAAATAACGACAATAGAATGTACTGTACACAGCCTACTACTACTAGTACTACTACTAAAATGAAACAAACATTATTTTAAAGTAATAATCACACAACATTTCTTCCGTGTTTTTATTTTAATAGTAACTCTTTGTTTGCCAAAAAATAAAGTTTGCTTAGTTTTCAATAATTAAATGATAAATGATGAAGTCAATGTTTTATGCCTTCATTTGATAACCAGAAAAATGAAAATACACAACACAGAATTTCTGAGGGGAAAAATTCATAAGGCTACTTTAAGAAAAAATAAAATGAATAAATTAAGTTGTGTTATGCATTCAAATAGTTAGACATGCTAAAACACAGAATTTGGTAACAATAACAAATATAAATAATATGGTGCGAAAAAACTAAAACATTTCATAGGGCCCTAAACATGTATTTTTTTGTAAAACTTTTAATAAATTGATGTGAAAATGTATATACTATTAAAAAGGAGTTGAGAAAAATTAAATGGAAAAAAAAAACGTGGAAAAAAAGTGGAAATCAGTTTACTAAATAGTAAACTTGACTGACTGATACTTTAAAGGGATATTATTTGTGTTGTTTATTATTTATTTTTATGTATACTATATAATTTTGTGCAATTACTTGCCTGTCAGTTTAGTTTGTGGCAAAACCTTTTGCAGTGTTTACATGTTGTTTATACCTGCATAAAATTTATTAAATTATGTTTAATTTCATAAGTTCAATTTGATTTCAAAATGCACCTACATTTTTTTTGCATTTTGTGTATTTCAGTTGAATAAAAGACAAATTTCCCTATATATTTCATCATTGAGGATTTCTTTAAAAAAGTTGAAAAATCTTGTCTCGTTCTTGTGAGCCCAGTCTCGTGTCTCTAAATAGTTTTCTTCAGTTGTCTTTTTGAAGTATTTTTTTTAACACACATGACCTTTAATAACCACATTAATCTACATAGTGGATTAACTCTTTGACATCCAAGTTTGTTTGATCACATCCCAATAGGGTCCTTATTAAAGGTATTGCTGTGCGTTTGCCACTAAGCTTGTCTGTATATGTGTGCTGAGTATATCTGTGCCAGGCAGTCCCAATAACACGCTATTGCTATAAACTGTTTAGCATCCTTCGAGGAATGTGCTTATTTATTGATATGGTTTAACTGTTTTGGTCTTCGCAGTCAAACCTCGCATGTCTCTGCGGCAACCGGGCCACATGACTCATCCCTCTCGAAGCTCTGCATCCAAGTCTAGTTTTTACCCTAACCAGCGGCAGATTTACAGTACTGACCTCCCCTCCTCCCGGGTTCCTACTCGGCAACTGAACAGGAAGTCACCAGGGTGAGTGATGTGAGACAAAACATTCTCAATAAATTCATCCCAACACTTACACTGTGTGTGATTTTAGGTT
Organism: Cyprinus carpio; assembly: GCF_018340385.1. Classification (NCBI taxonomy): domain Eukaryota; kingdom Metazoa; phylum Chordata; class Actinopteri; order Cypriniformes; family Cyprinidae; genus Cyprinus; species Cyprinus carpio. The sequence goes on along the minus strand of NC_056597.1, from coordinate 17,647,045 downwards.
AGAGGGGAAAACATTTGCAACCAGCAAAGTCAATACGGGGATAAAGACCAGTGGGACGCCAGGTAAAACTCTGTTTTGCCCTTTTAAAAATCTTTGTTTTTCTTGTCTTTCAGTTTGTCCTCATGACAATTGCAAAATTGGATCAGATACAACAAAATACTGAAACATAAACTTATTACGAAACCTAATGCTTAAACCTAGGCTTCTTTTTCTGCCTTGCAAGTGATGATAAAGGAATGAGTCCTAAAAGCTGGAAAGTCATGCATCTGTGGTTTAGTTTGCATATACCCTAATTTCTGCCGATTATCCACTGCTACTGTAAAAAAGAACGTGGGTACAACGTCCGGTGAAGCAGGAAGTAGTATACCAATGGTATTTTGTGTTTTTTCTGTACTTTTCCTCTGTCGGGCCAGTGCTTTCAGTAGGCCGGGCGGGGCTAATAGCCTCAGACTTGAAGCACCGAGCCCAAAATCATGCTGTGTTTCCACCGTCAGGCCAGAAGCTCCACTGCGCTTCACTGAAACCCACCTTTGCATGCCTTTCTGGAACAACGACACGCAACCCTATCATTTCACCAACAAAGAGAAGTTATCAGAAGTTATGTTTCTGGTTATTTGTAGTCACAGACAGTTTAGGTCTACATCACATTTAGAAAGAATGATCATTTCTTATAATTTTCCATAAAAAATACGACCATGAGTGTCTTTAGCACACTCTCCAGTCCCAATACATTGTTATATTTTCAGTAATAAAAACAGAGGGAGCTCCCGAACAAAAACTAGGTTAATGATTTATGACATAAAGCGGAGCAAAATATGAACATCAGGTATAAAGAGAGGAGACTTATTGACAGATAAAATATTTAAATAAATAAATCCATCACTTGTCTGATTACTCTTCAGGCAGACGTATTTACTATGTTTACCATGGTAATGCGTGCATAGTCTTTTTTGATCATAATCTACATCCGATCTCAAACAGAAGTTATTTCGAACACTCGCTGCAGTCTGAAAGTGAGTTTTGAGCTGAAATTTTTTAGAAGTCTTTAATGTTTATGTTAGCTGGTAACTATATGAAATGTTCCGCAGCGCTGACACTCTTGACATGTTTACTTTTAACCAGAAGACACTCCCACTTTTGACGCAAGGCCTCATGGGGTGTAGGATACTTGTGGGTACACTGCTCAAAAAAACTTAAAGGAACACTTTTTAATAAAGTCAATTAAACTCCTGGGATACTGATCTGGGCCTGTATTCACAAACCATCTTATGGCTAAAAGTAGCTCATAACTGGCTGATTTAAGAGAATTTTTTTTAAATAATGGGCGTGTCGGTCCTAAATTTAGGACTCCTAAATTTTTGCTCCAAGAGTATTTCAAAAAGTGTTTTAGCACTAAAACTAGCTCCTAAATCTGAAACGTTAGGAGTAGTGAAGAGGAGTCCTAAGTCGATAAGACCAAGTCACAACTATCCTAAAATTGCTGTTGCCAGCAGTCTGCCTCGGAACATAAATAATTGAGAAACATTTAAGAATAATGAGCTTTTAAAAAGGTATTGCCTTTGGTTTTAGAGGTTATACCATCTCCAAATTTTCCTTTGATTATATTCTTGTTTTCATTAACCAGTTGGGCAAGAAGTAACAGCTGTTTTTGCGCCAGTTTGGTTTTCTTTTACATTAGCATGTATTACTATCAACCATGATTATTCTACTCTGTTAATTAAAAGGCTGTTAATATGCATATCTGCTAAGTGTTTACGAGAAGCATACATGTAATTAGCTGAACATATACTTGTTTAATTAGTGACACTTAGCCTGCATTTTAAAATCTTTATTTGAATGTGACAATTAACTTTTTTATTTTTTTATTCTTTGAATATGGCAACATATTGCGCTCTAAAATATTTCTATATATAAATTTCTGACAGAGACTATCTGCCAATCACTTTGTGCATAGTTAGTAAGCTTGCTGACATTATCCATAGCAACAAGGTCAACCCCACCCTTACTCTTAGCTTAAGACTTCTTTTTTTAGTAAAAGTTTGTCTCAGCAGCTTTGTGAATAGGTTTTAAGAGAAAACTCTTAGCTAAAAACTTTACTGCTATTTAGAATAACTTTTAGTGGTAAGATAAAATGTTTTGTGAATATGGGCCCTGGTCAGTTAAGTACGAGAGGGGGTTGTTAATCAGTTTCATCTGCTTTGGTGTTAATGAAATTACAGACTTGACAATGGCACCCTGACTGCCATTAGGTATCGGGATGAAATCCTTGCACCCATTGTCAGACCCTATGCTGGTGGAGTGGGTCCTGGGTTCCTCCTGGTCCACGACAATGTCTGGCCCGGCGAGAGTATGCAGGCAGTTCCTGGAGGATGAAGGAATTGATACCACTGAATGGCCCCCACGCTTGCCTGACCTAAATCCAATAGAATACCTCTGGGACATTATGTTTCGGTCCATCCGACGCCGCCAAGTTGCACCTCAGACTGTCCAGGAGCTCAGTGATGCCCTGGTCCAAATACCCCCAGGACTCCATCTGTCGTCTCATTAGGAGCATGCCCCGACATTGTCAGGCATGCATACAAGCACATGGGGGCCATATAAAACTACAGAGTACTATTTTGAGTTGCTGCAATTAAAATTTCAGCAAAATGGAGTAGCCTGCTGCATAATTTTTTCACTTTGATTTTTGGGATGTCTTTGAATTCAGCCCTCTGTAGTTTGATGATTTTAATTTCCATCAAACAATGTGGCATGCTTTCGTTCCAAACACATTACCCAGTCCATATCAGTATAGATATCCAGCATGATATTTTCCCCATTGAGATCTGATGTGTTTTCAAAGTTTTCCTTTAATTTTTTTGAGCAGTGTATTTATTGGTCACATATTATTTTTTGCAATAATCCAGAAGCCAAAGGTACTGCCATATTGGCTTTCTGTCGTGGGAACCAGGGTGATGCTAACTTTTGGGTTGGCCTTAAAAAAATCATCACTGCAGCACTCCGTTTTCTTTCAGGATGTACTAATTTTGTGTCATCTCTGTTTTTGTTATTCAGTCAAACTGAGTGTGATGTTTGTTGTGTTGTTTCTTCAGCTCAGCAAAAGCCTGTAAACAGTGCTGATGTTGAGGTGGTTCAGGGTCGAGTTAAACAGCTTTTGCAGAAATACTGCAGTGGAGTCTGGCTGTCAAAAATCCCTCAGCTCTATAGGATTATGTTCCAGGAAGAGCTCCATATGCACAAAGAATTGGCGACATGGACGCACATCTGCACTGTGAGAAAACTAAAATACACAAACACATGCTGACTACTAAAATTAATCAACCTGTCTGCTCAAATTGAAATAAGATCTTGATCAGTGTTATTATCATTAACTAAAACTATTAGAATTTTTTTTTATAAATATTATATGAAAAACTTAAAAAGAGAGAGAAATGTCCCTTGTTGGCTAATTGAAAGTCAAAGTTGAGCATTAAAATTACTTAATGCATATATATATATATATAATATATATTAATATATATATTAATATATAATATTTTGCTTAATATATATATATATATATAAATGAATAATGGGACCATGGACCCCAAAACCAGTCATAAGGGTAAATCTTTGGATATAGGGATTTATAAATCATCTGAATTTTTATTTATATATATTTTTTGCTATATTTATGTACTATCGCATATTAATATTTTTACCTAACCTGTTGTCTACGTGATTCAACTCCTATAAAATTGCATTTTACTAATGAAGAAAAACAGACTGAATGTGTGAAAGACATATGACAATGTTTATAGGATGCATTGAGGAGGAGCCCACACTACACTCAGTGGCCTAGTGATGCTTATGGTCCGTGATATTGGTACAGATTCTGTGTAATGAACAATTCTTTATGACTGAATATTTCAAGTTAGAAAAAAACATTTAGTTCCCAGGTCATCTACAAGATGGATTAAAATGCTGATGAAGTCAAGAAAGATGAGACATAAACACATGACAGTATCACTGAAATGTTAAAAAAAAAAAAAATAAACGTGTGTTTATTCTGTGGCACATAAAACAAATTAAGTGTTTTTTTTCTTATAGGAGCCAACTGAATTTTTTTTTTTTTTTTTGTCTGGAGCCCTGCTCAATAATATGTAATGTTTTTATGGTGGGCTGTGGTCACTATAACCCACCATTTTATGGAAAAGAACCATACAGGATAAATAAATGATTACAATTTACACTTTTGGGTGAACTATTCCTTTGTGTAATAAAGTTGTTGACCGTTATATTGTACGTGATGCTTTACGTTTTCTTTTTCAATTCTCTCCTTAGGTTGAAAAGCCAGGCAGCAATAACATAGTTGACCGTCTGGTGTATCCTGTCTTGGAACCTGCCCCAAAACCAAGCACTGTGCCTGCTGTAGCTCCATTCAAGCAGTCTTCCAATGCAAAACAGCCAACACCTGCACAGCAAACTACCCGCATCCTCAGAACTCTTGCCATTAACATTCCTCCTTCAGCCCAGAAATCCAAGCCACCTTTGAGCCCAACATCACCCAATTCCACCAAGCTGGATTTCAGTTTCCCTGAAACACCCAAAGCTCACTCTCACTCACCCATCACCCCTCCTTCCACTCCACCTTCTCACCAGCCTCTGACTCCAGAGATCAAGCAGAAGCTGCGGCAGCTGCTCAGTAAATACAGCCAGGGCCTGTGGGCCCATGCACTTCCACAACTTTTCCAGGAGGCCTTTGGGTACTTTTGACCTCTGTCACTTTGGATCAATTTAATGCATCCTTATTGAATAAAAGTACTAATTTCTTTAAAAAACATTACAATTGAAACAGTAATGTACTTGTGATTTTTGAATGCACAAGAGACATTCATACACTGTTGTGACAGATATTGTTTTGATCATTTCTAGCTGTCAATTTGTATTTTAATGTATGAGAGAGTATCACAGTGCTTATTTTTCCCAGTGAAATTTTTTTTTTTTTTTCTTGTTTCTCAGGTGCGTGTTTTCACCAAATGTGCTGGAGGATCTGTCTCTTTTAGCAGATGCATGTATGGTTGAGTACCCCATGCCAGACAATCGAAAGAGAGCCATACTGTACGCACTACCATGCCAGGTGCAGACACAGCCTCGTCCTCGCCCACCACCGCTGGTTTTGCCCTACACCGGCAACCCACATGTACCTCCTCTGATCATCCCAACAACAGATTTCCTTTCCGTTTTGGTGATGGAGGTCAGCAGCACAGACAATATTGTTCTCAGGTATAGCTCAAAAAACCAATATTTTACTAGATGCAAGATTCTTCTCTAGTTCTGTATCATTTGGATTATTTAAGGTTGTGGATTCACAATGATGTCTTATTTTTCAGGTTTGTAGGGGAAGGCTACTCTAAAGCTCTGGAGGTGTTGGAGGAGGCCATGCTACAATTCTATAATACAGTTGGAGCTGGACTTTGTCTTCTCTCTCCAAAAATTGGACAACTGGTGGCAGCTGCTATAGAGGACGATGCAGTACTGAGAGCTCAGGTCCACCTGATCTTAGAGGACACTGTGAAGGTATCAGAGTCTGTGTATAAGACAAAGTCAGTTTGCATTAGATGTAATTCAAACTTTTCCTTTTTCGTAGGTGTACTGTGTGGATCACGGGTTCTTTGAGGTGGTCAGCAGGAAGAAGATACTACAGCTGAGGGATCAATTCCTGACTCTTCCCTTCCAGGCAACCACGTGCCAACTTGCAGGTAATACTCATCAGAGGCTTTTATGTATATGTGAGAATGGAAGTTAAACTGTATAATTGTTTTTTTCCATAACAGAAAAAAAACCCCAGAGTTGTCTGAATTGTGAGAGAGAAAGTCGCGATCACCTTTTTATGTTTTTATTTTGTGGTGAAAGTAAGCTTCCATATGTGAGAGAGTTATAAGTTATGTAATGTTGTGTTCTCTTTCACTGTCTTGAATGTTAGGTTTGGAGCCGTTCAGTACAGATGGGGTAGTTCTGAAGACTCTGGAGTCATTAGCTGTTGGCCGTACACTATTGGTTGAGATTGTGGAGAGAGAGGACACACCAGCTATTGTGCTGTATGACACTTCTGAGAACGAGGATGTGAACGTGAATGCTGTATGCTTGAAAGCCCTGCAGGATAAGTCCATGGAGAATCCTCTACAGGTCTATCAGAATTACATAAAATTGCTGCACATTTTCAGAAAATCTTTTCTATATTTACTAAATGAATAAATAATAATGCCCCCTCCTCCATTTATTCAGGTGAACAGCGTGTACACAAACGTGTGCGTGACAAATGTGTGCTCTGATGGCAGTATTTACTGTCAGTTGCCTTCTCGAGGCCAGGCCAAACTCAAAGACATCATGGACAAAATTGAAGCACACTTCATCTCGCAGGTATAATCGTTAAATTCAGTTTTTAAGGCTTCTTTTAAGAGGTTTAAATGATTGTCAGAGCACTAAATGTTTTTTCTGTGTTTCTAATTAACATGGGAGCTGTTGGTGTCCAAACCGTTCTGCGGGAAAGTGTGTCTAGCTAAATACAAAGGCAAATGGGCGAGAGCAGAGGTGAGAAGATCCCTTCATCCACACATTTAAACTGGCATTTGTTCAGTGACAATTAGGGCTGCACAATATATTGAAATAATGTTGAATATCAAATTATAGTGCAGCATGGCACTGTGTTAATTTAAACGTGCGTTTCTTGATATGATGTTCTGGAGTTGGTCACTTGTAATGTGCAGTTTAAAACACAGTGTGTGTCACCTATTTCACTAGATTTGTATTCTACCGGTTGACAACAAATGAGAAGCTTTAAAAGCTTCATGTGGTTTTCCACCATAATAAACGTAACTGTTTAACTTGAAAATGAAGAATGTTAATGTTAGATGTTAATATTAGTATTATAATTTAGCAGATGTATTTCACAGTGTGATATGTATTTTTGTTTATTAATCAGAACTATCATAATTATCACAAAGAATGGTCAAAAACAGTGGAAATGTGGCCTCTTATAAATGGAAAGATTTTTTTAAAGGTTTGAATTGGTTCCTGTAAGAATGTACCCAAGTATGAACACTCATATTTTTCAAGTTTATTCCACATAGTTCAGCCCTAAAAGGATGGTTTGCTTTTGATAAAAAAATTGATAAAAATTCATTGTTCAGACATTTTTCACCATTTCTTTATTTTACGCAAATTTACTTCAGTCATTCTAGACAAATATAGCGATTCATATTTCCATTGCTTACATGAATGTGTGTTGCATCTGTGTATAGATCATTAACCTTCATGGTAGTCAAGTGTTGGACATTCTGTTTTTGGATCTGGGACTTCCTGCTTCTCTGGAGGTTAGTGAGCTCAGAGAGATCCCCCCAATCTTCCTCAAAGAGCTCATCACCATTCCACCTCAGGTACACGCATAGATGTCTTGGTCATTTTCTTGCATATTTGTTTCCATTCATGCTCATCGCTTGCAAGTGTGCAGGTCATTGTTTCAGTTGCATCATGAATCAAGCAGTGAGTTTTTCCACTTGTTTGATTAATAAAATAACTCTTTTTGCATGTAGTGAATTTTTTTTTTTGGATCAAGTTTACTTTGTAGCATTTCATTAGTCTGTTTTATGAATGAAAGTAATTGTTTCTGGCTCTGTAGGCTATAAAGTGTATTCTGGAGGAACTGAATGCAGATGGGAGTGTTTGGCCTCCTGAAGCTGTTCTGTGGTTGAGAGAGACAGTCCTCAACAAAGTCCCAAGTTGCATGAAGGTCTTGCACATTCAGTTATTGTTTACTCAATGTATTTAAATTTTTTTTGACATTCTTACTGTAAAGTTTATCCATTTATTGGCATGTGTGTTGTGTTTAGATAGTGAAGCTTGATGAGACCAGGACTGTGCATATCTACCTCTTCACTGGTAACGGAGCCCAGGACCTTCAGAGCAGTGTTAACTGTCAGCTTGCCTCCTGTCCATTCTGGCAGCGGGATATCCACTTCAGCAAGATCACCAGGGTTTCCGAACCTATCCTTCCTGAGGCAGGGGACAGCCCCTATACAGCTCTTGCACTGTCTAATGGCCTCACACTGCCCCCTCAGCTGGACTTACCAGGGGTCGGACAAAACATGGATGTGTTTGTGTCGGTTGCATGCCACCCTGGGCACTTTGTGCTACAGCTGTGGCAGCATCTGTACAAGCTGGTGGTGCTGATGGGAGAAATGATCCTGTTCTACAACAAACAGGAAGTAACCCAAATCAACATCCAGAAGAATAACGTCTACGCTGCCAAGATCGACAATAAGTGAGATTTGAGTGGCACCTCTGATTATATTTCCACAACCTTCTGGGCAACTAAATCATTGTCTTTTTTTTCTTTCACTCTCCTGTTGTCTTTTCACCTCTGTCTTTATTTATAGTTGGCATCGTGTTTTGGTAAAGGGCGTCTTAACCAATGGCTTGGTCTCTGTGTATGAGTTGGATTATGGGAAGTATGAGTTGATCAACTATTCCCAGCTCCAGCCTCTCATTGATGAGTTCAGACAGCTGCCGTTCCAGGGAATTTCTGCTCAGCTGGCTGGTAAGAGAGCTGGCTGGTAGCCTTATGTTATATATAAAATGCCTATTGTTGGCAAGTAGATGAAAAATGTTTAAAGGAAGTACAGTAAAAATCTAGCAAAACATTTTTTTTTTACTGAAAGAACACAAGGAATAATATTTTACTTTATTTGTATATACACCAGTAGAACACATTAAAAATAACAAATGGTAATATTTCACTGGAAGGTTTTTTTTTTTTTTAAAACCTAGTACCACACAGGGACTTCCATGAACAGTTTTCAGAGATTGCGCAAACAAATTGTAGAATCGGTGGTTCTGAACCAATTAAATTTAAGTGTTTTTATTTGAAACTAATCATGACAATAGTCTGCTTGCATAGTCTTCACTAATGTTTAACAACCAGATAAAAATGCTAGAAAAAATAAATAAATAAAAATTCATGATACTGAGTAGAGGTCTGCAAGCCCGTCGGGTCCCAATGGGGCCCCGACACACTGAATCCATTCGGGCTGGGCTCGGGCCATTTATTTATTTATTTATTTATTTATTTATTAAATTGGGCTCTGGTCACACTCGGGCTCATTTAGCTTCTCTCCTTTTTTTGTGCCCATATATCCACAGAGCACACATAGGCTACTGTATGAAATATTGTTATAGTGATTTTATTATAAATATTATACATCACCTAAAAAAAAAAATCTGAGATCTGAATCCCAAATCTGAGACAGTAATATAAGCTGTTTTGGGAGATGGGGGGAAAAAGATGGTCTTGGGTTGAGAATTCTAATAAGCTGTCGGACAAGAGCAGGTCTAGATTTTAGACCTGTGCAAGGCTCTAATACAGAGTCGGTTTTATGTTGTCAACAAAAAATCTAATACATTGTAAATATTTGATGTATCACCCAGCCCTATTGCAAAATTCTGATTTGCATGTGTAATGTTTGTTTTCAGGGGTCAAGCAAGGGTTCTGGGCTGAGGAAGCTTCTATGGTGTTCCGGAACCATGTTGAGAAGAAGCCGCTGGTGGCTCAGATCGAGTCATTTGAGGAGGGGGATTGGCCCTGGGAGCGTAAAATCTCTGTCTACCTAGTGGACACCACACATGAGGACAATGACATCTGGATCCACAACATTATGGTGGAGTTTTTAGATGAGATCAACAGAGCAGCTTGAGACTGTCACCACTTCCCTTTCCAAGAACCATGCTGAAACTTTGAGTCTGAAGAAAACTAGAATTCAAGAGCATTGACTCTAGATGTGTTTGGTGGGTCATTTTATTCATGCATGGTCAAGAATTGTGTTATCGTTCTGAATGCCATGGAAAAGGGATTTCTTTACCTGTTTTTGCTGTTATATAAATAATACTACAAATAGTAATAGTATGCCATTCCCAAAATTAACTCGTTAATACCTGAACAACCTTCCTTTTTGTGTCTTTACAATAGGGCCATTTGTCTAACTAATTAGATTTTCATGTGTGTATTGTGTGAGACACCACTGCTTGTATTGTTTATACTCTTATTGGCTTTTGCACTGGTTTGTTTGCAGTCTTATTGTGTGTTTTCTAAACGGAGAATGGCCTAATTGTAATAGAACATTTGCGTTCAGATGCTCAGGTTTGTTTTATTTCCAAGTTGGCAGTCGGTTCGGAGAATTAAAAAATACAACAGTACACGCTTGGGTGACTGTCATTTGTCTTTGCAACTTGATATCGGTTAAAATGTAGCCTTGAGTTGTGGGACTCATGCAATCCTCTGATTGGTGCGCTTGAGGTTTGGCGTCATTTGATTGGCAGGTCTGCGCAATGGGCGGGGCCATGTGCTGCGCTACTAAGGGATTGTGGAAACTCTTTGATCGCCACCGACTACTGGACTTGGTGAAAGAAGGCTGTAGCAGTAACTGCTTTTAACATTTGGACTTTTCTCCGCCGTGTCAAGCGCTGTTCTTCTGTGAACCTTGGACTTGAGAATACCTTGCTTGACGCAGCAGCACATTTGTGTGAATTAGCGGCTCCGAAAAGAAACCATATCTGGTCAAAGTATTCAGCTGTCACATGCGCTATATATAGTGTGGGATAAGCGCTGTATGAAGTAAGTGAGAAAGACAGGCGCTCCGATACTAACACGCTTTGTTTTCCTCATCATTACATAGTCATAAGCATACAAATAAGTATATTAACAGGACTGAAGAAGCTCGGAGAAAATAAGCTATATTTATAATTGATTTATAATAATTTGGCTTGAGGTTGTGAATGATATATATTTTCTATGTTTTATCTTTATTTTACTAATGTCAATAGTTATGTTTCTGGTCTCTCATAGTAAGAATCAACACGCTTTTATTCAAGAATGCACCTTTATTAACTTTAGTGGAAAAGTATTTTGTGTGAGGAACTAGAAATGTGTATATAATAACTAGTTTATTGATTCAGGAAACCTAAACTAGAGGCTCCAAGTCAAGGCAGTGTGTTAATAATAAATTTGCATTTATATAGTATGTTGAAGTTTGCTGGTCATTGTCCTTGTCTATTGGATTCATCAAAGACAATGGAGATGGTGTGAAGAACAGATGCCAGCTGTCAGTTTGACAAGTTTTCTTCTCGTGTAGATGTAGGCCTATAATAATAAATTACTATAGATCATACTGTTTGTGTTTCTTTAAAATATATTCAGCATGTATTTTACAAGTCCAGTTTTCAAACAAAATATTTGGAAAAGAGACATTCAAAAGGTTTTAAATAGTAAAGCATAGACATAGTATTTGTGCTTTATCTGGTTGTTAAATGTTAGCAGTTAATGTGATGAAGTACACCTGTACTTCTCTCCTCTCCATAACCCATATGCTTTCAGTTTGCCCAGAATAATCCACTTAAATACTGTGGAAATCCCTTCTTTTTTAGTTTCTTCTGCCCCCTTCCTGCATTTTATCTTATTCACCATGTTCCGTAAAGAGATGGATAAATACCGGGATGTGGATGAGGATGAGCTCTTGCAGAAGCTCAGTGAAGAAGAGCTCAGGAGGCTAGAAGATGAACTCGAAGAGCTTGATCCTGATGTAAGTGCACTTAAAACAAATCTAAAATTGGACTTTAAGAGCTTCATAAAAGGAAACAATTCATAAATGTGCTCACACAGTTCATTTGTCTCGGAGTACTTTACAATATGAAAGGTTAAAAAAAAAAACTTCAAACAACCTGATCTGTAAATATGGTATTTAGACTATAAGATGTGTGAACGTTTTTAAGGGAGACCTATGTCTTGTGTTTTGTAGCGGGATTAGTTTCATCAGGCTGTTGTTTTAGTTTTGTTTGACTGAACTGCATTATTTTACACATAGTGGTGTTTGATTCTTTGTCTGCACTGTGTTGTTTGGTAGTGATGTTTGTTTGTTTGGACTGTGTATTTTTTTAATGTGTCTGGTTTGTTTATGTGGACTGTTTGTCTGGCCTTAGTTGTTCCCTAGTGTAGATTTTTTCGTCTGGACTGTGTTATTTCCCAATGTTCGTCCTTTACTGTGTTTTTATGTTTAATTTCTGTATTTACAGTTTGTTTGGACTGTTTTGTTTTATAGTCATGTTTGCTTGGCTGGACTGTGTTTTTTAAGTAGCTATAATGTTGTTTATTTAACTGGATGTTTTTTTTTCTGTCTGTACTGTGTTGTACAATCATTTGTTAGGTGTTGTTGTTTCAGTGGCATTTTTATTTATGAAACCCACTTTCTTCAATGTTTCAGTGTGCGGTTTCATTGTTATGTTTGTTTGGCTGGACTGGGTTTTTTGTTATGAATCATGGTGTTTGTTTGACTCGACTGAGTTGCTGCTTAGTCTGGTTTGAGAATCGTTTGAGAAGACTACTTGATTCCTGTTCTTTTTGTTTGTCTGGACTGTGTTGCATCACATTGGTGTTACTGAGTTTAGACTATCATGGTGAAGTCAGTTTGAAGGGTGCTGTGTTTTTAGGGAATTAAGTTGTTCTTTCTGTTAGTGTTCTTTTTCTCTCTCAGACCACAGTTTTATATTTGTTTTTGAGGAATCAGGTTTGACTCCAGCATCTAAGCACTTCTTGACAGATTTAGACAGAGGTAGGATAAATGTCCAGCAACAGAGTGGAGGGAGAAGATAATTTCTCCTCCCAAACTGAGATGTTCAGCCAGAGGTGCAGAAGTTTACCATAAATACTAGTGCTGGAGCAAAAGTTACTCTGCTCAAGTATAACAAAAATAAACAGTCCCCACCAAAGCAGAGCCTTTCCCGAAACACTAAACTGTGCTTGTAAATTTTGTAGTGGAAATCTCTACTTTAACGATTTTAAATGTCACTTTAGAATTAATCGGAGTCTCCATTTGCTCAATTTGATCTGCACTAAGAATAAACAATACTAAGGTGTCCTGTAAAGCTCTGTTCTCTCTGAAATGCTGCTGTGTGTTCTGGATTCTGTCATCGCATTTAACACGCACATACGTACACATCCCCCCGTTTGCTCTGTGGCTGATAGGCCCTGTCTTAGAAGAATGTTATCATTGATCTCTGTTTTCAAGGCGGTGGGGAGTTTGCCTTTTCAGTAAGTGGGTGCAAATGAGAATACCTGGGTTAAGTGCAGAAATCTCATATAGCCTGTAATAGTTGCAAAGAGGAAATTGATGGAAAAAGGCTCCTGTACCATGCCCAGTAATGGTATTAACTTAAGATACCAGATATGGCAAGTTTATATTTTACTGTAATGGACTAGTTTACCTTCTGTGTGATTTTTATGATATTTTGATGACAGATCTAATGTTCATAAATGATGTTGTTTTCAGAACGCACTGTTGCCAGCAGGATTCAGACAGAGGGATCAGACCAAGAAAGCTCCTACCGGTTCGTTCGAGAGAGATAACCTTCTCACTCACCTGGAGAAACAGGCCAAAGAGCATCCAGACCGAGATGATCTTGTTCCCTACACTGGCGAGAAAAGAGGTAAGAAGTGACTTAAATTTAGAACCATGGGCACTTTTGGAACTTTTAGGCATTGGAAATGATGCACATGAAGTGATATTAACTTTTTAGTTTTATTCACATATCACATCTCATTAAACAAGAACTAACATTTAATAAATTGTTTTAGAGGCAAAGTCTGATGTTGAAATGATGCTGCATATGTAATAATGAACGAAGGCATTTTTTTCCTTCTCTCTCCATCTGTGTGTAAATGTGTGTATGTAGGAAAAGTGTGGGTGCCTAAGACCAAAGTTGTTGACCCTATCCTGGAAGATGTCACTCTGGAGCCTGAACTAGAGGAGGCGCTATCTAGTGCTACTGATGCAGAATTGTGCGATATAGCAGGTACAATACAAATGTTAGCAATTTAATTCATGGAACAGCATTCCAAAACAAAATTTTATTAATTTTATTTTAAAATATGAATGTATTAGGATTAAGCACCTTCTGTTCACTCATTTTAATATTAAAGCATATTCAAATGAGTGAATCCATCTGTAATTTCATGGACTAATTTCCCCTTACTGTGTGTGTATCTCACCGTGTGCCTCTCTCTGGTCTGTCCTTTAGTTTTCTCCATTCCATTTTTACATCTTCATTCCTCATGTTCTCTGTCCACTCCCCTGCTCCATGGTTTCTAAGCCACGGATCATTCCAGTAGGTTTATTTGTAACATTGTATGCTGCTCTAACATTTCCAGAAAACTTCTTAAACATTAGTTCAGTATTTGAATGGCATGTTCAGCATATTTTGTTGTCTGCATGATGATTGTAAGTGTTATTTCAGGATTACTAAAAATTAAAATTCTGTCATTTACTTACCCTCATGTTGCTTCCAAACTTGTTTGACTATCTTTCCTCTTTTGAGACACCACAAAGAGCAACAACATTCTTCAAAATTGTTTTGTGTTTCATAGGGAAAAAAAAACTAAACCATACAGGTTTGGAGCAACAGGGTAAATAATTCATTTTTGTTTTTAGGTGAACTGGCGTGCAGCCGTGCACATGTCAATTCTCGAAACTGCGTATGCGAGTTTGAGCTCTTTTTCTTTCATAACAATGATGACTCATCCATGTGCGCTTAAGAAACATGGCTACCAAAAAAGGGGAACAAAGTTTTTCCTGCTGGCTAAAAAAAGCCTCACAACTGTCAAACACTAACTTGCTCTCATTTAGCATGACAGAGAGTTTTGTTTAAAATGAGGTAATTTTTTTTATTTGGGCTCATGTTTCAAAGACAGCAGGATTTAAGGAGTCGACTTATATGCACAGACAGAACTGAGCTTCATATGGGAATGAGGTTAGTTCAGTTGTCTTTGGCCCAGGGTCAACAATCAGATGCAGTATACATGCCAGACTCATAAATTGCACTTTCCTCTCAGCTCCCTATTCAGATGTTTTGCTGTACAGTTTAATTTTTTATTCTGCACTAGTTCATCTGATGGCATTACTGTTCTGCTTGAGATATTTTTCGTCAGGTATCTTGGAAAACGTGATTTTACATGATGTATATGTTATACATTTTCAAAACTTGACTGACATAAAATGCTTTTTTTGACATGATTTTTCCTCCTTTTTCTAAATTTGAAAGCCATTTTGGGCATGCACACACTGATGAGTAATCAGCAGTATTACGAAGCACTGGCCAGCAGTACTATCGTCAACAAACAGGGCTTGAACAGTAAGTGAATATTCAGTTGTCCTGTAATGTGTTTGTTTGATTTTTATGCTTTATATTTGAATAATTATTTATTGATCGAATTATAGATTACACTTAAAGGAATGGTTTCCTGGAAGAAGAAAATCTGCTGAAAACATACTTGCATTCTGGCCATCCAAGATGTAGATGAGTTTGTTTCTTCATCCAGACAAAAATGGATCTTCTGCAGTGAATGGGTGCCGTCTTAATGAAAGTTCAAACAGCTGATACAAGCATGACAGTGATGCTGTCTACACTGGATGAACTTATACAAGTAATCCAAATGACTCCAGTACGTCAATTAATGAAAAGCTAAACATGTGAAATAATTCCATAAAGACATTTTTAACTTTCAAACTTCAAATGCTTTTGGCAAAAAATACGAGTCCTCTATCTATATTGCTGTTTCCAGTGGAAAAGGTTGTTTTGTCTGAATCAGGAGAGAAATATTCTCAAATCAAGCACCATTTACAAGTGAAAATATGTTGGTGGATTTTCACATGAGAGTACAACAGGGGATGGACTTTTTGACTAGATGAAGCATTTTTATGGTTTATGGACTGGTATTTTGGCCACAAGTGACACTTGAAGTTAAAATGCCTTAATTTTCTATTTGTTTTTTTACAAACATGAGCTTTTGCTTCAAAAGTTGTTAATTGAAGGACTGGAGTCATATGGATTACTTGTGGATTATTGTGATGTTTTATCAGCTGTTTGAACTCTCATTCTGACGGCACCCATTCACTGCAGAGGATTCATTGGTGAGCAAGTGATATAATGCTAAATTTCTCCAAATCTGTTCAGATAAATAAAAAAATAAAAAAACTCATCTTGGGTGGCCTGAGGGTGAGTAAATTTTCAACAAATTTTCATTTTTGAGTGAACTATTCCTTTAAACATGCCTAAACAAACGCGTCTGCAGACAAATGATGCTAAACCTTCTATACTTAGTTGGAATCATTATTGCAATTCCTTTAAACAGCTGGTCTCCAAGTGAATTAGTGAAGTGTGTTTGAGCTATCATTCTATAAAAAATAAATGCATCTTAGTTTGATAGTTAATTTCTTTAAAGCATTCCTGTAGCTTAAACTGAAGAGCATGTCACTAGAATTGTCAAAATCATGGGTTCGATTCCCAGTGAATGCATGAAGTTAAAGAAAAAAAAGTATATTAATGTAAATAAGTGTAATGCAATGTCATATACATTTGTTATTGTAGCTTGGGATTGATGTGAATAGATGTATACAGTGTAGAGTTTTCAATGTGATATAGTATTTTGTTGTAGTTATAGTATTATATGGCCCTGAACCATATAATTTGTTGTAACTGAGAGTTGTATAATATAAACAGGCGTAATCCAGTGTACTCAGTATAAGCCAGTGCCAGACGAACTTCCCAATGACACAGATGTAGAGGAAACACTACAGAGAATCAAGAGAAATGATCCAGACCTTGTTGAGGTCAACCTAAACAACATCAAGGTGCCACTTTCACTCATTTATTTATACTGTACTCTTTGTTACATGGTGTCTTAATGTTTTGATGGTTTACGCCGTTATGTGGCCTCTCTGTTTTTTTGATGATCTGCAGAATATTCCAATCCCAACTTTGAAAGCGTATGCTGAAGTTCTCAAAGGGAACAGTGTTGTGGAGCGCCTGAGCATCGTTGGCACCAGAAGTAATGATCCTGTGGCCTTTGTGAGTTACATAAAGAAGCACAGCCATTCTCAAAATTCAGATTTTTCAAATATTTTTAAATACAATATATATATATATTTTTAAATAAGTTATATTTTCAAAAAAGAAAATGCAGCATGCAGCCCATCTAATATTTGGAGTTGTGACCTTGTTATAACAATTAAGCAATTTAATTTTCAATACATTTTCATTAATTTTAAGGCAAAAAGTACTACTTTTAGGCTGATTTGGAAAAAAAAATGCAGACAAAAAATGTTGCAATGCATTTTTTTTGAGGGGGGGGAAGAAATATGTCTATGTTGTTACTGAGATTTACTTCACCGAGTACACTATTAATCTACTGTTCTAACATTTGACTTTTAAAATGAACAATTTTATTCAGTAAGAATGCATTAATTGGATTCAAAGAGTTCTTTTTCAAATAAATGCTTTTTGAACTTTCTAAGAATCCTGAAATCATGTATCGTGGTTTCCACAAAAATATTAAGCAGCACAGCTGTTTTCAACGTTTTGAATTTTGACCTTTTGAACAGTAGTGTAGGTATTAAGGTGTAATGTTGTTTGGTTCCCAGGCACTAGCAGACATGCTGAAAGTGAACACCACTCTGAAGAGTCTAAATGTTGAATCAAACTTCATTACTGGAGCTGGAGTTCTGGCACTCGTGGAATCATTAAAGAGCAACACTACACTGCTGGAGCTAAAGATTGACAACCAGGTACACACACACAAACACACACACATACATACACAGACTAAAGTCATATGAGGCCTGAGCCATTATCTGTACTGATCATAGGAGTAGCAAAAGATGAGTTATTATAACCTGTGTGTTTATGTGTGATACAGAGCCAGCCTTTAGGTAATAAGGTTGAGATGGAGATAGCTAACATTCTGGAGAAGAACACTACTCTGCTGAAGTTTGGATACCACTTCACCCAGCAGGGCCCACGCTTGCGTGGATCTAATGCCATGATGAACAACAATGATTTGGGTAAGAAACACACACCCTGAGAGAGATGAGTTTGGTATTTGTATGTGTATGATGTTAATTGCGTATATTTGTTGAAATATGCATAACTGTGTGTTTGTATGCTGGTTTTGCTGAAATGGGTACACTACCATTTAACAGTTCGGTATGTGGGAGATTTTTTAACATTTATTTGGTCAAAAATGCTACTAAAAATAA
This sequence comes from Cyprinus carpio, assembly GCF_018340385.1. Taxonomy (NCBI): domain Eukaryota; kingdom Metazoa; phylum Chordata; class Actinopteri; order Cypriniformes; family Cyprinidae; genus Cyprinus; species Cyprinus carpio. The sequence goes on along the minus strand of NC_056597.1, from coordinate 17,628,929 downwards.
TATTGTCAAATATTGTGTGTCACATGATCTGTCAGAAATCAGTCTAATATGCTGATTTGCTCTAATAATTTTATAGTTCTTTGATGAATCGAAAGTTTAAAAGAACAGCATTTATATTAAATAGGAAGCTGTCACTTCTGATCCATTTATTGCAGCCTGATTGAATAAATGTATTAAAAGGAGTATATGTATTGCTGTTGTCATGCCATGTATGTATTTCCAGCACGTGTAGTTCGGTCGGACTCAGATGGCGCGATCACATTCACTCTGTCAGTCCCTGAGCTGGAAAGAGCCTTCTGTAAAAAGTTCAAGTTCACAACGAAACCCAAGTAAACAGAGTCTCCTTCTCTCCCTCTGGGCACTACCTGCTGTCTTTTCGCAATCCTTCAAACCTCTGGATCCTTTTGAACTTTTGTACTGTTCCTCAAGCTACCTTCTGCCACTTCGCTACTGCATTTTTCTCTGTCAAAGTGAATTCAAAACCTGTCTCTTTCCATTATCTGGTTATTTCTCAATTTGTTTGTTTGGCTATCTAATGTTTTCTTCAGGTTTTAAGGTTTAGTCTCTACTTTCTTCTGCATCAAGAGAGCATTCTTATGCCAACTCTACTAAAATATTATAGAAAATGTCCTCCAGCTAGCTGTGCATGTAGTTCATCCAAAATGTTTAAATTTGGTGTCTTTTTGACTTCCTTCTATGCAGTGCAAAAGAAAAATTACCAGAATGTCTCAATAAAAGTGACTGAGCTACAAAAAGGGCAAAAAGCACCATAAAAGTTGCCCATTTGTCTTGTACTCTATATCCCAAACGTTTTTTGAATCCTATAAAAACTGCTCTTTGAAAGAGGTTGAGTGTCTTTTATAAGTCTTTTTAAAAAGAATTTTACTTTTTAAAATATTTTCAGTGTTTCATTTATTTGAAAAATATTAAAACATTTTAAAAACCAATGTGGGGTCAGCAGAAATGCAGACAGGACAAATAAAAGTCTAAAACCCCGAAGCAAAATAAAAAAACCCAAAACATAAAATTTTAATGGTCAAGGTATTTGTAGAATGTTATAATGAAAACAGTTTCCTCATTATTTCACATTTTTATGTCCTCAAAAGTGATCAACTCTTTTTTTTGTTTTTGTGTGCAGTAAGAAAGAGAAGGCTTGAAGGAGGACCCATCTTTCCTAAATGTCGGACAAACGTGTAGCAGCATCAGGAACCCTCTATGGCCTGGGACCTGCATCACACCCCATCTCATCCCATATCCTCCCATCATTTCTGTCCCTTTCACAGATAACTCACAAAATCATCTAAAAGAAACATTAAATTCAGAAAGCCCCAGATCTGCAAACCCAAAGGTACCACCCTCTGTTTACCAGACACATAGTTACTCATGACGGACTGTTTTAAAAATGTGTAAGCTACCTGCCATAACATTAGCAGGGAAAAATCACCTACTTGGATTGATGGAAGCAGTAAAGATGAAATTTATCACTATGTTCTCAGTTGACATTAATCTTCACAGCCAGCCAGCCATTTTGCAGTGTTTGGATGCACACCAAGAGCATCAAACTTCAAACTTGACTGATTGTAGCTGTGGTTTTGCCTTCTCCAGGCCAGTTCTCACACACATCGCGTAGAAGCATGTAGTGTGTGTTTTTTGGGATATGCTATAATTTTGACCTGTTCTTCTGGGTTTAACAACTGGTAAATTATCTTAAATTTACCTTTAAATTACCTTTAAATAACTGGCAATACCTTTATTGGTCACTAGACAACAGTATAAAACCTAAGCTCTGTGTATTTGCACCGCTCCAGTATATTTATGAAATTATTTATATATTTTATATTCTATGTTTGATGAGGGAAATTCTCTTCTTCATGTTTAGGGCAAGTTGTGTTTCATTTTACACAACTAGCAGTAATATCTCTCATATTATAATGGTCTCTCTCTACGATAACCACTTCTCATTAAATGATTGTGATTGATGTGTACACAGTGTTTTCTATAGTCTTCCTCATTAAATGCTTTTTTTAAGTGAGAATCATAACACACAATAGAAAACTTATCATAAAACGATATGCGGTATTGCCTATGCCTGCTCTCATAAAGTCATTTCCAGGTTATATTTCACCCAAAATCAAAAGAAATTGTATATTAAGAAAATCTGAAAATGAGTTCTAGTTTTAGGATTTTGTCTGATTTCTCATTACAGTAATAAATATATACACAGTATAACAAAAAGTACACTAGGTCTTTAATTATTTCAGCTGCAAACTGTATTTTCTAATTATATATTGTTATAAACAGATTATTGTGCTTATACAAGTAAAGTCTATATGTGTTAAATAATGTTTGCAGTTTTTCCTTTCTGAAAACAATAGGCTGTATCGTGATTCCATGCTTTCATCCCCAAATTTAAGACCTTAAATTATTAACATATTCGATTAGGATATGCTCCAAAAATTATTTTACAGTTTGCACACATCTATTTTTAGGTGCAAATGAAAGTTACGAATGAAATGTTCGCATTGCTGAGCTCTTGTACAGGAATGTACAGTATATTTAAAATTGCACTGAATTATTTTAACAATACAATTATTTTGCTAAATATAATTTCTTTTTGATGCATTTTGATGGAGAAGTGAACCCTGGTCATTTCTTGGCAGTTTTCCTGAGACTGGGCATCATTTGCGATCTGTCATGTGCAGTGATTTAGCAGGGGGTGTGTGTTTCTTAGATATTTGTTGTCCGTGATCAGGCCTTACTCTCTTCACACTGTTCCAGCATAGTAAAAGACAGTATGTTTTATGGATGTAAACATTTTTCTACTGTTTAAAGGACAGAGCATTTATAGGACTTTTGGGGTCATCATCTTGTTCAAAACCAAAAAGGGAAAATTCACTGTTGATTGTCTTGTCCTGTGTTCGGACGCAGGCCCATAATCATTGCCATAGAGTGCCTGGGCTGGTGCACACATGTACATTTTGTTAGTGCACCTTACTGTATTTGGTTTATTGAGTTAATAAAGACTGAAAACGTTGTGTGGAAATGTTGCCCTTTGCAGAAACCTTTTATTTTTTTAACCACATTAATAGCTTTGCATCAGGAATACTATTTAAATATTTATATGCAGAAGATTAAAATGTTTTAGAATGATCAACAGTGCCACTTTGTGGTCTGTTTTTTTAATAGTGGCTGCATAATACCAAGAATATGAAGACTTTATATGTGTAACATCATTTGTGGCTTTGTACTTTCTTCAGAAGTTTAATCTAAAATTTATATAAATTTTTATTATTAACTATACACTAGAAGCTATGAAATTGCTGGTTAAAGTAAAGAAAAAATTCAGATTTTTAGTTTACTGCAGTGACAAATCAATTGTTAACATGCAAGTATACACTACTGTTCAAAAGAATGGTAAGATGTTTGAATATTATTGAAAGATTTTCATGAATGTTATGCTCACCAAGGCTGCATTCATTTGTAGAAAAATACAATAATACTGTAAAATCTTAATACAAATGAAAATATCTTTTTTTTTTATTTTCAAATATTTTAATTTATTCCTGTGATGGTAAAACTTTTTTTTTTTTTTTTTTTTTTTTTTTGTGGAATACATGATACATTCATTTTCCCAGCATTTTTTGATGAATAAAAAAAATGCTAGATGCAAATGATTATCAGAGTCTTCCACTTTTTTAATCTGGGAAAGTAAAATAACATGAGAATTTATTTTATCAATTTAATGGATCATAGCTGAATGAAAGTATTAATTTATTTCCAAACACCCACACTTCTGAAAAGTATTACTATTAACTTTAGTTCATAAAACCTGCAGGTATAATATTACACGACATAAATCATGTTAACTACACATTTTCCTTTCGAATATTGCAAATTCCGTTAATTGCTATTTTTTAGTATTGAAACACCAAAACTGGGTATATGTGATTGGTTTATTACAATGCCATGTACCCAACATATCTTAAGACAGACATATCACTTTTATTTTTAAATCATCAGAGCCATTCATACACTCTTACGATTTTATTTTTCGTTTTACTGCAAGCCAAGCAAACAGAATACGTTATTATTGCTGAGAATGTTGTAGATCACAGGCTGTAGACCAGAGAAATTACAGTCCATTCGAAATACACGGAGTGTCCCTGTGAAACTTAGTTTCAATCTTAAAATCAGAAATCTTCGTAAATTCAGAATCTGTCATAAAGCACAAAAACAGTGCGAGAACGCAGTCTCGACAACACTGTTAAACTGAATTGAGGCATTAAATGTTCCAGACTGATGAAACTACAGTGCAAGTGTGACAAGATTCGCCAGAATGAACTAAATGTACAAAGTAGTTGTCATTTAGCTTACAGCGTGGGAGAATGTTATTGCCTTCTTTATCTGATGTGAGCACACAAACACTATGGACACATGCAAGACCAGAATGTCTTCAACCAAGTACTTTTTTCCTCTTATCGAACGCTAAATCTTACCGATTGGTGATACAAAACAGTGGAATAGACACTCGAACAATTCATGCATATATATTGCTTTTTACGTATTGAATAAGAAATAACTGCCGAAGAGATGATATGATTCAGGTTTCCCTGTAAAGATCAAATATGGCTTATATTCTGATAATTAACCCCTCTTGCTTGATTGATTGATCTGTCACTAATATCTAAAGCTCCTCGCGAATTGAAATGTGTGAAAGGTAAATGGTGTAGTCAGTGTTTTGCTCTAGTGTTCTCTCTTCTCACCGAAGTCAGTACACGTTTAAATAATATCTAAAGCTGCGTGTGCTTGAGATTATTTAGGGAATTACTTCTTCAGCATGTCCTGCAGCGGGCCCGGTAAATACTTCATCACCGTGTCCATGATGTTTTCCTCCTCCTCGTCATCCCCACAGCCAGATGGTACTGCTTTCTTTGGACGGGTCAGACTGCCTTCGCTCGCCTGCTCCATCGCCGCCTGCGCCTCTGCTTCAGCCTCCTCGCGTTTCTTAATGCCATACTGTTGCACAAACAGAGATGTTACAAAGCTGAAATTAAAAATGCTTAAAGGGTTAGTTCGCCCCAAAATGAAAATTCTGTCATTAATTACTCACCCTCATGTCGTTCCAAAGACTTTAGTTCATCGTCAGAACACAAATTACTATAGTTTTGATGAAATATGAGAGCTTTCTGACCCTCCATAGACAGCAACGTAACTACCACGTTCAAGGCCCAGAAAGGTAGTAAGGACATTGTTTAAATAGTCCATGTGATGTCAGAGGTTCATCCTCAACATAGAAGAGAAGAATTGCTGAATAAAGTCGTTATTTTTGTTTTCTTTGCACACAAAAAATATTCTTGTAGCTTTATAAAATTGAGGTTGAACCTCTGACGTCACATGGACTATTTAAACAGTGTCCTTACTACCTTTCTGTGTCTTGAACGTAGTAGTTACGTTGCTGTCTATGGAGGGTCAGAAAGCTCTCAGATTTCATCAAAACTATATTTTGTGTTCTGAATAGGAACAAAGGTCTTACGGGTTTGGAACGACATGAGGGTGAGTAATAATCAATGACACGATTTTATTTTTTGGGTGAACTATCCCTTTAAAGTAAAGAAACTGAGATAACGTTTATGCTTGTCTATACACTTTTGAGTCAAACATGTCTAAACATTTGAATCATATACTGAATGATTGCTGTGCTCATATACCATGATATTTACATGGTACTTTAGAAAATATCATAGTACTACCGTGATGCAATGACATACAATTTTGCCAAATATTTTAAGAACTTACTGCAAATTGTGTGCCTTATTTTCTTTGAGTAATAATTTTTACATCTTTCTAATAATTTAAACATTTTAAAAGAAATTAAAATTCTGTCATCATTTGCTCACCCTCGTGTCATTCTAATCCTGTATGACCTTGTTTTTAAAAAAAAAATGTAATGTACATTTATAACACAATACTTTGTTTTATTACCTTGGCATTTGATTACAGAAAACTAGTTAATGCTTCTGCACAGTTACAGTAGTTGAGGGAGTGAAAGCAGATTTGACATCTTTCCCTCTTCCAGTTCACATAATCAATCTTGCAATATATATATTTTTTCTCTTTTGAAGAGCATATAGAAATGCTATTACAGATTTTTTTATTTTCCTATTGGAGTAAATGGGAATGCAAAAATTATATTTGTTGTAGATTCTGTTTATCACTGTTAACCATAAGCTTCTGAGGCCTTGTCCACAGGAAATGTGAATAGAGTCCATAGAAGATATTTAGTTTTGGTTTCAGTGGATTTTAGTTTTTGTCCATATAATGGAATTCAATGGGAACAGAAACTGTTTGGTTAATGACATTCTTCGAAATATCTACTTTTATGATCCACAGAAGAAACAAAGTTACAAAGTTTGGAATGATGTGAGGATTAGTAAAGGATGACAGAAGTTTCATTTTTGGATGGACTATCCCTTCAACTAGATGAAAAAAAAAATATTGACAATATTGAAAATTGAAAAAATAAAGTTGACTTCAGAAGGTTTGGGGAGCCAATAAGGATAGCTAATGATCATTTTCCAAAAAGCAGAGATCTGATCATGATGATTGTTCTCTCTAACCTTGTCTCTGATGCCCTGTCTTATGGCTTCCCGCTCTGCTTCCATCTTGGCGTGTTTGGCCTTCCTCTCCTCCTCTTGCTGTCTCAGAGCTTCCTGTCTCTCTTCTTCCTTCTCTTTTTCTGCTTCAGGATCTTTATCCTCATCTCCTCCCAACATTTTACCAACATCAGGGGGGCCTCCTGCAAACACATAAGAGATTCAATAAAGAATATAAATGACAAACAACTTATGTAAATTGGGTTTTTTAAAAGATGACTGGATGCAATTATAAAAACGATGTGCAATTGCACTATTTATATTACCTGTTCGTACAACGGATAAGGCCTAGATATTTATATATTAAGCTAGATATTTCCAATTATTAAGCAAACATGTAAGTGTGTACTATTTATAGTGTATATTAGACAATATGTTGAAACTTGATGTAAAGCTGATATGATAAACCTAACTATACAAACTTTTCATAGAAGAAAATGACATAAATACACTACCAAAATTGGTACGTTTTTATAAAAAAAGCAATGATAAAAGGTTATATGGTAAAAAAATTATCTATTTGAATGTTTTTTAAAATGTAATTTATTTCTGTGATGTAAAGCTGCATTTTAAGCCTCAGTACTCCAGTCTTCTGTCACATGATCCTTCAGAAATCATTCCAATATGCTGATTCAAGAAACATTTCTAATGTTTATCAATATATTTTTGTGTAAATCTTAATATTGTATGAATCAAATTAATGAATCCTTGCTGATTAAAAGTATTGATTGAAAAAAAAAAATCTCCCAAGCCTTTGGTGGTAATGAAATTTCATTGGTTTTCTATAAACTAAAAAAGACTATGCCAATTTATCTGCAAAAACTGATGACAAGAACAAAAGTCAAAAAAGACCAACCAACTCAGCAAAACAAAGTTAACTTGTAAATAATAGATTCACCACAGCAGGGCAAGACATGTGGAGGCACACATACACATTCCAGAGCATCTGAGAAAAATATCAGTTGACAAATCTGTCCAACCGCTGGAAGAAGTCCTGTTCACTGGATTAAACAGAGCATCCTAGCAGGAACAGGAATAATTCATGGGTTGGTCACAGTCCTGGGGAGGCCACACCATGCCTCAACACACTTACAAAAATATACAGAGGGAATGTCACTTTGCAAAAGTCCTGGCCACCATCCTCATGCATGCCTCTAGTAGTACACAGAGGACATCACATTCAGATCTCCCAAGCAAAGTCTGGAATGCGATATGCGACAATAATCTGGCTTTGTGTGATTTGTGCTACATATTGAAACCCGCAGACACAGATCAAATTCTGTGGTCTGGCTCTCGCCACCCGCTGAAACACAAACTCTACATCATCAGAACATTACACCACAAGGCGAAGAATGTACTAACAAGTCCAATATCAAGGAGCAAACTCATCAAGAATGCTCTGAAAGCCTGTGGCAATGCAGAACGGGCCTTTGTTAAAAGCCAAGATGTCCAGCAAAAACACACAGAAAAAGAAAAACACTGTTACACTGTGTGTGGACGAATTGGCACAAAACTTTCAAAGGATCTTCAGTAAATACAACATTCTAGACCCGATTAGGTAACACTTTATAATAATAAATCATTAACAAAAATGAATTAAATGTGATTAAATGTTTAATTCATATGATCATGGACTTCTTAGAAATCTACAGATCATTTTTAAAAGATGTTCTACAATTTTTAAAAGTTTTTGTTAATGTACAACATTTTTGCTGCTATGTGATATGGGTAATGTTTGGTGGTATGTGTATGTTTAAAGTGGTTTAAGTGTAGAGTGAACACGGTTTAATTTGTAGCATTAGCCAAAAATACATTGTGGGTCAAAATGATCGCTTTTTCTTTTATGCCAAAAATCATTAGGATATTAAGAAAAGATTATGTTCCATGAAGATATTTTGTAAATTTCCTACCATAAATATATCAAAACTTAATTTTTGATCAGTAATATGCATTGCTAAGACCTTAATTTGGACAACATTGAAAGGCGATTTTCTCAATATTTTAATTTTTCGAAGTAAATTTTAGATTTTCAGATAGTTGCATCTCAGACAAATATTGTCCTATCCTAACAAACCATACATCAATGGAAAGTTTATTTATTCAGCTTTCAAATTTATATATCTCAATTTCAAAATAATTACCCTTCGTGGTCCAGGGTCACATATTTTAAAAAGTGCATGATTGTATGAGCTGAACATTTATCGTTGACATTATAGGTGTGATATTTGTAAGTTGTGTGTATTTGTTTATGTATATTGTGCCTTTTAGTGTCTGTATATGCTATTGAGTGTCTGTTTTTTTTTCAGTGTATATTGTTGTATGTATATGGAAACCATGTTTTTGACTCCTGTGAGTTAATTTGGAGCATATTGCATTTTTTATTTTTCAGTGTATATTGTTGTATGTATATGGAAACCAGAAATGGTGAAAAACAAAAATTTTACCAATTTGGGTTGACTCCTGTGAGTTAATTTGGAGCATATTGCATTTTCCCTTTCCGCTTTTGTACCTCTCAACAGATGGCATCAAAATGGTTCTCTGTCTGAAACGTTAAACCAAAGCTGCTAATTTTTTCGAGTTTATGATTGAAGACTCGCTGTCACTAATGTATTGTGTTTTGAAATATCTATTTTTGGGACGGTTAGGGCAGCTGGTGCTCTTCACATTGTCCTCTGCTTCATTCAGCTGCTCTGTGGCCCCGGTCCAGCGGTGACATCAGCCTTTCTACTTTAAACACACTCGGGCTCGAGTCTGAAAGCACTGAAGCAAATATTTGAACTGCATGGCCATTTGGGCATCCACATCACAGGACCACACACAAACAAGCTTTCACATAACAGCATAGTGAAGGTCAGAGATGGTCCATTATTATATGAATATACTGTGGTGGTGCCGCTGGCCTAAATGATAACAAATATAATCACGCACAATGGTATTTATGTGATATTGCATGGTATTTCAAAGAATTCCATGGCATGTTCCACAAATAGGGTACACTTTGTTTTTCCAATATATATTAGAGACACATATGTTTTGTGTTGTGATACTTATTAGACGTGTTTTCTAAACTATTATATTACATAAAATTAACCTAATCTCATTTCAGAGATCTTGACCCTTTGGATTGAACTATTAAATACAGTAATGTCATAATTCTGGCAAACCGTTGAGTTTATTGTGCATTGTAGTAAAACTAAAAGTGTTGTGAATCAAATTTTAACAAACAAAATAAAATAAAATAAAAAAAAAGAATTTTTAGCTGTTACGCAATGCAACCCTGTTACCACATGTCTTTCCCCATTACAAAATATGTAACATTATTGGTGACACTCAGGAAGTGGACATTTTCTATGCCATGACAAATAATAAATGAATAAAATGACAAACAAATAACATCTCTAAATTGTCTTAATTATTTGTTGTGGTACTCTTGATAATGGTGGTAGATGGTAACTCGGGGGAAAAGAATTGTAGAATAAAGTTGTTATTTATTTATTTTTTGTCGCACAGAAAGTATTCTTGTAGCTTCATAAACTTACGGTGGAACCACTGATGTTACTTGGACCATTTTGTCAATGTTCTTGTTACCTTTCTGGGCCTTGAACTTGGCAGGACCCTTGCTGTCTATGGAGGGTCAGAAAGTTCTTGGATTTCTTCAGAAATATCTTAATTTGTGTTCCGAAGATAAATGAATGTCTTTGGAATGACATGAAGGTGAGACGGAATTTTCATTCTTGGGTGGACTATCCCTTTCACCACTCAACTCTGTTACCCAAGAGAAAAGCACCTGGTCCTGAATTTGCAACAAAATTTGCAAACCTGTTATCCATATGCCATAGTATGCCATAGTTCATTGTCATTTTATTACATTTGATATAATTCTTTTTTTATAATTGCTGCTCATACTGCTCAACATTCAGTCATGGGCTGCTGCACGCAGGAGATCCTAAACGCCAAATACTGTCGCTTTAGACAGTAGCACAACGTTCTCTCTCCGGTGCGTTAAGTTGAAGATCGAATGACTTCCAAGGAGCGCGCACGTGACCACTGCTGCAGCACTACAGCACTGACTTTCATTCATTCTAACTTCCGATCTCCCAACGGGAATATATACACTCACCTCCCATAGCTGCCTTCAGCAGGAAATTCATGATGGCTTTTCAAGTGTTCCTGTCCTTGTACTTGGCACTTCAAATGTATGAGACCAGAGATCGTACAGCCAGATCTGCAAACAAAATGAACACTGGTTTTATTATTAATAATGATAGCCTATATAATAATAATAATAATGATGTTAATAGCAGAAGAGATGATAGCCTACTGCAGCTCAATAAAACATGCACATGAACAACTTGATCGGAACGTTTTGTCCTTCAGCTCACAAGGTGCAATGTGAAACCAGTTTTGCACATGTATTTTCTTTCAGCGCTGCATGGTCTTCGAGCAAAAATGACACAGTAAATATCATTCCTATCTTCCACAGTGACAGATAATCAAATCCCTCCGTGCGGCTGATGCTGATAGCGACAATCAGGCTGTGACAATATAAACCCCATTGAGCAGAGCTAGTTTGATTCATTTGCGTTACTGTCTATCACCACCGTGAGTATTTTAGATAGAAAATATACCTATGAACTTCCGGGGGTCAGAGATCGAGAAGGTAACTTTGGACTTATATCGACCAATGACTTTCTTAATCCAGTTCAGGACAGTGCATTTAGTCATATGGCCCAAGCTCACCAGGATCTCTGCAAAGTGTTTTCGTTCCGAATTCGACCTCAGTAGTCTTGGTGCATTACCTAACTTGAACCCCCTCCGCAAGGCTCAGCTCTATCTAGCACACAAGCCGCTTTCAGCACCACCTTCGCTGGACAGCACCTGCTCGTGACCCGCGAACGTGCTAATGTGAGACGCTTTTGGCGTGACTTTAGTTTGACAGCACCGCGAAGGAAGCGGGCAATCGCGCCGATAGGGAAGTTGACGTGGGCCAGTTGTGGAGGATGTGTATTATTAACCCGCTATGAGCATCCCTGAATCTCCAGGCGTCTCTTCCTGCTCGCCCAGCGCCTGTCAGAGCGTTAGCCAGGGGAACTGCAACCGGAACGCAAGACGGTGAAAGCCCTGTGCATCACACGCAGCCTTTTTCCATCAAAACATCCCACGTCCCCAGCCGGTGAGAGGAGCAATTGATTGGAGGTGCCGGTGGGAAACACGCCTCTGCCAGTGCTTAGCAGCTGACCCCTCCACTACTGTTGAAAGCTTCGTATTAACAGATGCTGTCAGACCTGGAGACTTGTACTTCTCTTAAGAGAAAGTGCTGATTCAGAATCTGTGGCTCAGACTGGGCTTGCCCTTTACAGGTACAACTCATCCACATTACACCACACCATGGCCCGTAGCAAAATGACAATTCTTTTGAAAGAAATAATACTTTTATTCACAAAGGAGGCAATAAACGCATCAATAGGAAACATTTATAGCGCAAAAGTTTACTATTTCAAATGCTGTTATTCCCGAAAGTTCTATTAGTCATCAAAAAATCCTGAAAAAAAAGATCATGGTTTCTGTACAAAAATATTAAGCAGCATAACTGTTTTCAACATTGATAATAATAAGAAATGCTACTTAAATTCAGCAAATCAGAATGATTTCGTAATGATCAACTGACATGGAAGTCTGGAGTAATGGATACAAAAAAAAAAATCAGTTTTGCCATTGCAGGATTTAATTAAAATATATACTAAAATAGAAAACAGTAGTTTTAAAATATCACTGTTTTTATTTGGGAAGCAAATAAGACACATCTTTAAAAAAAAAATAATAATTTAAAAATCGTACAGATCCCATAATAATAATAATGACAATAATAATAAATGGTAACACTTAAAAATTAGAAAAGAGAAGTTAGTTCTGAGAAAAGCTCTAGGTTAATTACTTTTTTTGGTAAATAAATTAATTTTGGACAATTCATTTAAAGTATGCAGAAATAAACAATCACAATAAAATGCATGTTTTAGATGCCGTTTTGCTATTTCAGCTTTACACATTTGGCAATTACTTTAAGTGCTCTTCATTTACAAATTGGATGCACATGGTCACCTTTCCCATTCAAAAAAAATAAATAAATAAATAAATAAATAGCTAAGAAAAATACAGGCATTTATATTCATGCCAGAACATAAAGTGGTATTTAGCAGGTGCTTTTTATCCAACGCATCTTGCAGTAGAAGTAATTAGCAAAGAGGCAATACATTTAAGCATAAAAATGTGATTTTTCAAGATGTTTATGCAAAAAGCTGTCTGACACCAGAAAGAATAAATATCCAGTAAGACCTTAGGGACATAGTCACCTTTTAGCTGAGGACACGCCACATGACTCTGCATGATTCAAACACACCCTCGCTCTTAGGGCAACACTGCAGTGCGCAAAGGTTCTCCCTGCAGTCATAACACCTCCCTGTTGCTGTAGTGTTGTTAAAAACTGGGCTGATGCAACTGACCCATGAAAAGGTTTAGTATTTCGGTGTTCTCTCTGCAGAGAGGAGACAGCATATTTACCAAACTGAGAGGGTTACAAGCTCAAAACAAAACAAAAAAAGTATTTCTTTAGAATGTCTCTAAAAGCAAAAAGAGTGGACAGCAGTAAACACAGTTCAGCTTCTCTTTTTTTTTTTTTTTTTTTTTTTGCAAATAAGCAACCATCTATTTTCTTTTATTTCATTTATCACGCAAATCAATTCCCACATCTGAATTTGACAAAGAAGGTATATAGTGGGTCCTTAAATCAAGCACTGAACAGAAAGGCCTGCTGAGATCATCAGTTGCATTGATCGTGAATGTAGATCAATATTGAAGGACTGAGAGAGAGAGAGAGAGAGAGAGAGAGAGAGAGAGAGAGAGAGAGAGAGAGAGAGAGAGAGAGAGAGAGAGAGAGGGGAAGGATGCTTTATGGTCCAACTGTTTTCTGCTGTACTTTTTATTCTGTGAGCATTTATCTCTTCTGGACTGCAGCCAAATGGGAAACACTGATTTATTCGCTCTCAGCACAGAGAGCTGAGTGGACAAAACGAGGAGAGAGCAGAGCAGAGGAGAGACTCTGATTACTGAAGAACTGAAGGTGAAGAATAGGAGGGAGAGAGAAATGTGTTTAAAATGTCTTGTAAACACCTCACACAGATCATATTCATCTCTGCCATCTCTGTTCCGCTTGGTAGAGCGTTCCTGAAGAGTTATACGTGGCATTCCCCGTTTACGCTTGTCATTATGACTGCAACAGTAAAGAAAGGAGGGACAGGATGAGGAAACAGATAGGCTATTTTTGCCAGACTGAATGAATGAACAAAAATAGTCAGTCAAAAGTCAAAAATAAACCTGTTCTTATTTCAAGTGTGACAAACTGAAAATCTTTTTAATTAGTCAGCCTGTTTATTTGTCACATACTGTTACTTAATTTGCTTATTTGTTCCAGCAGTCCCTGTTGTTATTTAGTACCCTTATTAATCTTACTTGTATTTTTTTTATTAAAAAGTAGTCATTCTGACTCTACTAGTAACAAATTAATATTTACAAGTAAAACTAGAATAGGCTACAGTTTGAAACCTTCCAATATTGGCAAGCTGAAAATGTACTCACCTTCAGGCCATCCAAGATGTGAACTGTTTCAAATAAATTAAGCATTACATTACTTGCTCACCAATGGATCCTCTGCAGTGAATGGGTGCCGTCAGAATGAGAGTCCAAACAGCTGATAAAAACATCACGATAATCCTCAAGTAATCCACACCACTCCAATCCATCAATTAATGTTTTATTAAGTGTAAAGCTTTGTGTTTGTAATGAAAAAAAATCGTTATTAAGATGTGTTTAACATCAAACTGTTGCTGAAATATGAGTCCTCTACCCTTAATTTCTTTCAGTGAAAAAATTATGTTGTCTAAATCAGTAGAGAAATATGCACAGATCAAGTGCTGTTTACAACTGAAAACAGTCCAAAAATGTTCTAAACAAATATTTTGGTGGATTTTCATTTAAAAGAAAACAACAGGGGATGGACTGGAGGAAGCATTATTATGGACAATATTATGGATAATTTGGGCAGAAGTGATGTTTTAAAGTTAAATGCCTGAAATTTGATAACTGGATATAAACTTTTTTTTAATTTGGTTGACATATTATTATTATTATTGTTTTTTTTTTTTTTTTTTTTTTTTTACAAAGATGATTTTGGATATATTTATTTGTATCACTCCATAAAATACTGTCTAAAAAAATAAACAAATTTAACCAAGTTTTTATGAGTAAAATGTTATAAAGCTAAGCGAGGCAAATTGCCTTTGGTCCATGTTAGTGAGACAATGTCTTTTTAACATTATTGTAATCAAATCGACAGATGTAAATAGATAAAGTGTCATAGAATAAACACTTAAATGTGTACTTTGAATGTTTTCTTTGCTAGCCATAGGTTACCTGTCATCATTTGGTTGTCAAGTGACAGATCACCTCTGTGTGCAGTGCTTGTGGTTGCTTTGTAAGTGCCCTTCCCTTCTCTCACGTTTCACTGCGACACGCTGGGTCAGAATGATTCCTTTCTACCCCACAATCCCCTCCCACCCGCTCCCATCCACGCCTCGGGTTTCCACAAAGCGCAGTTTGCGGAACGGAGGTGCTTTTGATTATGCAATCTGGTCCACTTTAACGCACATCATGCCAATGCCACTGCAATGCAGCATCGACCGCACTGCTGCTGCTGCTGTTCTGCAGTAGTAAGCTACTACTGGCACGCGATCATCTCGCGGTACTGAGTAGGCGTGTATTGAGTATTGATAAAGAGTGATGCAGCGAGAGTGAGCCTATAATCATCGCGCCAATATCCCCCCACCATCATTCTTTTACTGCTGAGAACAGGTGCAGAGCAGCTATTTCACGTGTAGTCTATACTCTGTACTGACTATAAAATACTTTCTAAAATCACGGAATATGTCTGTGATTACGTTCGATTGAAGAGAGATGCAAGAAATAATTGAAGTAGCTAAAACCAGCCCAAAGATGGAGCGCAAAATCCCATCTTTGTAGTGTTGGAATAGATACTACAGCAACAGACAGCAACCCAGCTTCAATATCTGACATTGTTAATTAGTGGAATTTAACTGTTTGTTTAATTTAACTGTAGGTTACTTTAATAATAATAATTTAAAAATTTCTCAAAAAAGGATACGGCTAAGAAACCCCCGCTGCATAAACTTTTACAGAATGTATAAATGACATTTTAATATTTATACATATTTAAAAATGTCACCACTGTAAAATACTGAATCAATTATTCTATTTAAAATTAATTTTTGACAATTTTGTTGAATAATTAAAGCAGAATACCAAAAGAGATTCATCTGAAAGGTATAATAATCTATGACATATATAGACATTTGAATATTTACATATTTATTTATATGATAGCAACTATATGAATGCAAATTTAATGACATGGGTCTTACCTATAGATTTTGCTCCCTTGACACAGGTTTTCATGAAAGTGAAGATGTCTGAAATGTACATTTAATTCATGAAAATTAATTAATAACACTATAAATGACAATAAATGTATTACATTTAAAAATAACACTATAGTGACAACATTCCACTTGGGTCCTTTTTTTAAATTAAAAATATAAACTTAATCCACAAATTCAAAAACACTGGTGTGCCTGCATATCCCTCATTAACAAACAGACACAAAACTTTGATATTCAACAGACTATTTTCCAGCTGATTTGATTGGTCTGAGTGAGTTTGCTAAAGTGGGCAAAGCAAATCAAACCTGGATGGGAATACACTTTTCCCACTTATAATTCTTATATATTCATAAGAAATTACTGAACATCTTAAAGTGAGATATCAGATAGATAAGATATCACGATATCAGAAGAGTGAGATATTATGAATTAGAAGTACAAAATTAAAATTTGTAAAAAAAAAAAAAAAAAAAAATGTTGTAGAATTACAATATAAGCCAAGAGGAAACAGGTTTTCCTTTGCTGTAAACAAGACTAGTATATTCTCACCAGATCTTACGCTACGCCTACGTCCTATACATCATCCGCTGGAACACCGCTCTCTCATGAACACAAGTGCGATGGTTAATGGAAGCTAAAGGTTGTAGTTTATAAAATTTTAAATATGGATATTTTTCTTACGCAAACGCATCAGTTCACTTCAGGAGGCCTTTATTAACCCCCTGGAGTACATTTTATGATGGATGGATGGATGCACTTTTACTGTATTGGACTTCAAAATCTTAAATCCCGTTCACTGCTGTTATAAAGCTTGGAAGAGCCAGGACAATTTATTATTTTTTTCTCTGATTGTATTTGTCCGAAAGAAGAAAGTCATATACACCTAGGATGACTTGAGGGTGAGTAAATCATGATGTTATTTTAATTTTGGGGTGAACTATCCCTTTAAGAGATATTTTGTTTGTTTGTTTGATTTTATTTTAATTAATAAATATTACAAGAATCTACATTTAAATTAGTAATATTTAGTTGAATGTGTTTTAATAAGGGAAGTTTTGTTATAGGCCATGCATGTTAATATTGTATTCTATTTCAAGTCACAATGCTCAAGATATTTGTTATTGATTGTGCTAATAGACATTTCATTAAAAAAAAAAAAAAAAAAAAAAAATAAAAAATATATATATATATATATATATATATATATCTATATATATATATATATATATATATTATTTTTATTTTATTTTTTTGTTCCTAATGCCTGTCAGTGGGTGTCAGCAGTGAGCTTAAGACTGCTCCTCCAATAGAAACAGAGAAAGAATCTTCTCTCAGCTCTATCCTTGTTTAGGGGATATCTGATTTATCTGCCTCTGTTGATGATTTATTAAGACTATCAGCATTTGGTATAGTCGATTCTATAACACCTGTTTTCACGCAAGGGAATGTACAACAGATAATCGTGTCAACGTAAGTAATGTGCTAACACAGCTTGCTAGCATTTCTTGGGCCGGTAGCAGTGTGTATAAAAGCACACGCGCAAGTTTTCGCCACGTTACCTTTACTGTACGTCAGTCTCGACATCCGGCGTTTATTAATAACTTTATTTCACAGCTCATCTGACTTTGTAGTGTATTTAGTCAGTTATGTAGTCAGTATTTAAGTAAGGATGATACAGATATTCAGACTTTATACAGTGGTGGCCAAAATTATTTGAAAAATTGTATTTTCAGCAGCTAAAATATGTTTTAAGTCAGTTATTACTATCTTTTGCTGTAGTGTGTCAGTGGGACATATCAGTTTACATTTCCAAACATTCATTTTGCCATCCGGTGAGGTTTTTGTCTGACAGCAGCAGTGCTCCACACAGAGATCTGATCTCATCATCATCCAGTCTTTCTGGATTGACATGAAAAACAACAAACTGAGACTGAGACTGAGACTCCATCCAGAACAACTGTGGCAACGTCTCCAGGATGCTTCAAGAAATGTGAAAAACTATGCGCAACTGCACCGAGGGCAAAAGCTGCTTTAAACGCAAAGGATGGTAACACCAAATGTTGATTTAAGTTAGTTAATAGAAGATAATTGATAAAGAAAATCTATTTATGGCATTATTTTTGACAGCATCCTCATTTTACATCATGTTCACAGTAGTGTCTCTTGAAGCACCTTGGAGATGTTGCCACAGTTCTTCTGGATTTAGTTACTAGTTTCTGCTTTAAGTACTACAGTGCATCTCATTCTCTTGACTGCACCAGATTTGCCATTTCTTGCAGTGATATGTTACTCCACTCTCACACCAAGACTCATCAGTTGTTCTTGAACATGTCTGGTGGGACACATTGTTACATGTGGTTTGCCACATCAAGGACAATCAGGCATCTTACAGACACAGCAGTTTATTTCTCTAGCCACATCTGCAGTCCTCATGCCTCCTGGACTATGGCATGTTCACACATCTTCTGGTGTTTTTTAGAGTCAGGAAAACAGTCAGTTTTGGTTGGTGTGTAAAGAGGTTAATTGTATTATTATACGGGGAAGTCGTGGCCAAGTGGTTAGAGAGTTTGACTCCTAACCCTAAGGTTGTGGGTTTGAGTCTCGGGCCAGCAATACCACAACTGAGGTGCCCTTGAGCAAGGCACCGAACCCCCAACTGCTCCCCAGGCGCCGCAGCATAAATGGCTGCCCACTGCTCCAGGCGTGTGTTCACGGTTTGTGTGTGCACTTTGGATGGGTTAAATGCAGAGCACAAATTCTGAGTATGGGTACTTGGCTGTATGTCATGTCACTGTCAATGTATTATTAGCCTAGTTTTATGACTGAATTTATGACTGCTGATGGTTAATTAAGTCACCTGGACACGTGCTAGATTGTAAATCCTATCTATATATATATATATATATATATATATATAAAGCTATAAATGATTTCTGGTAGAAAGCCAGTATTATGCTACATGAACTGTCATTCATCCAGTGCAATTGTTCTGAGGGTCTGTTGTGATGCGGTGCTTGTCTCTGGTTCTGCCAGTAGATGGCGCTATTTCCCTTTGTTTTGATGGGCCTGGTGTCTGCTGACAAAGATGTGGCTCAGTTCCAGATGTTTATTTGTATTATTGTGAATTATTCCAGTATGGGTGAAACAGCATTAGGGAACAGACTGCATGCAGTAGCTCTATCTGTATTTTTTTGCTCATCTCTCACCTCTGGTTGAAGCTGTTGTCTTGATCAGCATGTTGTAAGTTGTCTTTATGCTTATCTCTTCCTCACTCAACTTTTTTAAGACTGGGTATGCGTTTTTTGAAACTCGCACTCATTGAAAATAGTACCTTAATGAGCTGTTGCATCTAAATAAAGGAGCAGGAGCTCTGTGCAGATCATGTCAGATATATCACTGTCAGTATGACACTTAAATTCTGCTTTAGGATGTAAAAGCTGAAATGCAAACAGACACAGATCCTTTTCCACCACACCTAAGTTTAACAATCAGCACACAACGCACTTTAACAGATGAAAAGAAACGCATGGCTAAAGAAATGCAGGCACATGCAGTCACATACTGAAGCATGCCGTACCTGCTCTGTTACTCTGAGCATTGAAGTCACAGGTTTTGAGGACGTGGCATTTTTTTTGGAGCACAATGAGTAGACAATTTTGAGTTTTATTTCTTTGTTTAGCTATAATTAGGAAATAATCGAAAAGAGTTTTTGTCAGTTACCTTTTTTGCATATCGTCATAAGTTCGTCAAGTCAGATTATTATTTATTGTATTAATAAGTTAGTTATATTTAAATACAAACACATTCAACACATGCATATATACATATTTATTAATCTAATTAATAAATATTCTAATAAATAGTATTACTTTATATTTTCAGACCTATTCTTTGGTCAAATATACCACTGAAAATATACCCTAAAAAGTTGTTTTTGTTTTATAATTATTTGATTATAATATTGTATATAAAAAGACAACAACAAATGTTTTTATTTAGCTGGTTTAAAAAAATAAAGCTAAAAATCCCTCTGAAAGTTGAAATGTTGAAAGTGTGTTTTGGAATTATAGTAATATGCAGGAATGTACAAAGGATGTACATCAGTTTCTGATTCATCTGCTAAAAGGAAGTAAGATGTCATTATTACGAAGGAGGATATTTCTGTTTACACTACACATACTTGCCAACTGTTGTGTGTACGTGTGTTTCCTTCTCTTCTCCCCACCTTTAAGCACTTAAAATGTTAAACTTTCCTGGAGTGGAGAGGATGAAGGGGCGGAGACACAACCAGTTCGTCTCTCTCACAAACAGCCAATCAGTGCGCAAGATCTGTCTTGTCCCCACCCCTGGGCCGGTCCTGCCAGAGCTGCTTTGTGTGAAGCATGCAGGGGGCTGCTGTCCTCCTTCCTTTTTTCTTCAGTGGCTGTCAGAGACACAGAATAGAGGGAGAGCAGCTACAAAGGGGCTCTGTTTGATTAGAAAGCAGCGGAAAAAACAACAACACTGCACACACCATGATGCAGGGACATGCTATAAACCCACACGTGAGTCAGATGCCATTTTGTCATTTGCTTTTCTTCACTCCTTCTGCCTGCGTCCATCCCTCTCCCTCCCCCGTTTGTAATGTTTAGGGTGCAGCTAGAGTCTTGTGATGCCTCTTAGCAGGGATGATGAGTGTGTGAGCTGGAAACATGGTGGGTTTCTCAGTATCTTGATGTGGACACTTAGTCAGAATGGTATTAGTGACTTCTGGGTTTTATTTTTATGTGGAATAGATGACAAACACAGAGGCTGGTGGGACAGATGGACAGTGCCCTAGAATCCCTCTAGTACCTAGTAGGACAAGTGTGAGAGTGATGAAGATTTCCCAAAAGGCCTAGCACTGCCTTAAACTATGCCATATGTTGTAACCTCAGTTTTGGAGGAAGCTTGGGGGTTGGCCCTGAAGATGTTCTGTAGACATTTATTGGTTATAGAGCACAGACACTGTACTGTCTGAGACCCTGTTCATGTCATACCATGAGAGTAAAATCACGTGCGAGTGAATCTTTGAATAAGTCATTATAATACAGGGTTCTTCTGTGTGAAGAACTTATACTCGTAGATGTAAAGTCAGGTTAAGATTACTGCATGTTTACATTGAAAGTTTGTGGTATGTAAGATTTCCTGGGTAAAAAAACCCAGCTCCCACAATAAATGTTTTAAACATTATTAATAAGAAATATCTGCTGAAAATGGAGTGATTGGCTGCTGAAAAATCTGTTTTACATGATTAAATATATTAAAATAGAAAACAGTTAAATTAATTTGTAATGATATTTACTAACATTACTGTTTTTACATGTTTAAATCATAAAATGCAGCCCTGATGAAAGATTCTTTTAAAAAATATGAAAAAATCTTAAAGGGATACTCCACTCCAAAATTAACATTTTGTCATTAATCACTTACCCCCATGTCGTTCCAAACCCGTAAAAGCTCCGTTCATCTTCGGGACACAATTTAAGATATTTTGAATGAAAACCTGGAGGCTTGAGACCGTCCCATAGACTGCCAAGTAAATAACAGTGTCAAGGTCCTTAAAAAGTATGAAAGTCGTCGTCAGAATAGTCCATCTGCCATCAGACGTGCAATCTTGGTGTTATATAAAGCGAAGGGAACACTTTTTGTAAGCAAATTCAAAAATTCCTTTGTCAACAGTCTCCTCTGTGTCTCTCCATATCACCGTATGCTGCGTATGCTCTTCTGTGTCATCCGCGCCACAAGGATGCGCTGTTTCTACGTGTATTGAGCTTTGATTTGAAATGAAACATCGAGTATCCCTTTAACAACCTTAAACTTTTTAAAGGTACACTACATTGTTTTGAACTGACCTTGGCAACAAACATAGATTTGTTGTGAAGCACACACAAGACACTGAAAATGTTCATTCATTCTTTTGGTTTATTTCATTCATATCATGTGTCTGTAGTCCAGTTCCTTTAGTCCAGTTTAACCAGTTTGTGTTTTCTAGCTTGATTAAATCACTGTAACATGTATCTTTACCAACTATACTTTTCTCAGTGGCACATGATATTGAATTATGAGTGTACAGCGCATTTAACATACTGTAATGGTTTACATATGATTTAGACTTCTATTATAAAGATCTCTGAATTAAAATTAATTTCAAGCTGCTGTAACCAACCTAAGATTCAAATGAAGAATAAAAAGGCTAAAATCTTTGAGAAAGAGCTGTATTAAGGAGTTTGTCATAATTTATTATTTTTATATTAATAGTAGTATTTAGTAATTAAGTTGTAATAAACAGTGACATGACCTGATTTTCTAGTTGTCTTTGGCTTTGTGACAGAAGACGACTCAAGCCACAAACTTGAACATATTTGCATTGGCCCCAAGACACACCCTTGTGGCATTCCTCCATGTTTGAGATAGTTTTCTTTTGAGTGTGAAATGAATGGCTGGAAATATTAATATCATTGAATACTGGATATTAAATATTGGAATTAATCATATTATGAGACAAAATGCTTAAATCAGAACCACAACATTTGCTTTGGCTTTACTGTTATATTCTCCCTGGATGGAGTAATACTTTTTTTTTTCTTCACAAAATATCTTTTTGTTGTGAGATATTTACTGATTTTAATAAATTAATAATCATTTTTTTAAAGATGAACATTTACTTGACTGAAGCAACTTAGTTGTACTGGATTATCCATACTCATCTATAGAAAAATACTGTAAAAAATGTAACCATCAAATATGATACAACAAGCTTTTGAGCAATTCATTGTTTGTTTTGCTCCACAATACAAAATATAGAGCTTTAATCATAAAACTATGCATTTAAAATCATCTTACTAAGGGAGATATGGAGTGATTACTGATATTTATATGTATGTTATGCAAGTAGTCTGCTGTACTACTATAAAATTATTGATTTACATGATCAGAATTTCATCTTCTGTTTTGGCTATATAAATGTCAATATCTGCACAAAACTGCATATTTTTGCTCATTTTTAGCCTGAATAAAAAAAGAGATATTTTTTTCCTTCTGTGAGCTCCGTATTTCCCAATGTCATACTACTTGAGCCATAAAGCCTTATGTACCAAAAAGATTTTCTTATATATATATATATATATATATATATATATATATATATATATATATATAAATATTCAGTGAACTGTTTCATTCCAAAAATTTGACTTTTTTTCTTCTGACTGTTATTTAATGTGTCAGGATTTACAGTTAAATATAGTTTGTCTTGGCAGGTTTGGAGATTTCCCTGTAATGCAGTGGGACTTTGGCACTCATAACCGTAGCCACTATATTCCATGTACTTTGTTTCTGCTACTTTCCAGTTTTGTTTACTTAATGCCTGTATAACAGGTTTGAAGTCTTTAAAATGGTCAATGTCCAAATACAAGGTACAAGCGTTTGAAGGTGTCCTCTGGCATTGAAAGCGTTTAGCAATGTGTGCTGCAGTAACTCTATAAAGTGACATAGCAAAATATACCTCTTTTCTTATTCTGTTTTCATGCCTCAGAGTGTTCAGGTCAGGAATATTCATGTAAGTACAATCCTTCTCAATTTGGAAACCCCTGGCATGAAAAGCTTGCTCTGATTTATTACAATAGAATTATCATTGTTTTTTTTTTATTTTATTTAAGCATACAAGCAAAGGTTTGGAATTTTTTATGTGTATACAAACTCCAATCTTTTGCACGGTAGTGAAACATATCAAGTTCCAATCTTGGATGATGATTGGTCAATACAGGGTTCAAGCTGTGCTGAAATTCAATGTACTGTAATAATATCTATTAACATTAGTTTACATGTCAGGGACTATGTGTTTTAGTGGAAGGATGGCACTAAATAAACTATTGGTTTTAATGATTCACTTATGTTGTAACTAGGGATGTTCATTTTAACCGGTTAACCGTTAATCGACCGTTAAGAATTTTGACCAATTAATACAATCAGTTAAACGGTTTAAAAAGTCATTTATTTATTTTCAGTAATTTATCAAAATATTTAAAAAGGTTTGCTGCATGGTTAAAATAGGCTAGGCGTATAAATTTTTTTAGTTTTTTTAGAGAAAAAACCCCACAAGTCGCGTATAAGTAGTTGCACTTTATTATTTCATTCAGAAATAGACCTAATGCCGACGCATTAAAACTGTAAACATAGCTAGGCTATTTTAGTTCCCCTTACTCCACAACAAATCCTTTCAATTAAAAGTATTTAGAAAAGAACAAGAATTAAAAATAGGCCTTTCAGAAGTTATAGCAATATAAACAGCAAGCCAAAACGAATTAATTTAGGCTAAAATTGAAACTGAAACAACGCTGGGTCTCTCATTCGACACAAAATCAAATGTTTCCGTATTCGCCATGTATTTGAATGCCAAATTATTATTTATTATGTAGCCTACTTCCCTCACGTTCCAGTATCCACATAAAACAAAAATGTTTTGCATAACATCACGGTGGTACGGTGATAACACAGATACTGTGATATGACACAGATTTTACAACATATTTAAACTGAGCAGAGTTTTTTTTTCTTATGTTTGACTGACTATTTTATTATGATAATGAACAGGCTGTGCGCGCATACGGCGCCAGCGCAATCACTTGAATTTTTTCCTTTTAACAGTGGAAGCAACTTCTCCTTTTAGTCATAAACAGTGTAAGCAACTACTCCTTTTAGTCATAAAGATAATGGGAATTGTAAATGGTTTGCCTTTATTTGTGTACATTCACAATAAAAAAAAATCTTTGTGTGTAAAATAAGCCTAAAGAAAAATCGAATGCTGCTTTCTGCCGTCTGGTTTCATTTTGTGCAGCACAAAAATGAACCGAAACAGCGTTTTTCGTTCATTTTCTTAATTTGTTATTTAAGTAAAAATATATTTCTTGTATAGGCGTATTTATTTGTTTACTTGTCGGTTAACGGTTAATAATCGGTTAATGAGCGTCTTTTAGGAAAAATAACCGAAATGAACATACCTAGTTGTAACTTTTTCCAAAGTGTGACTAAGCTGTGAGTGATTTCGCATATTCGTTCTTCTTTATACATTATCAGAATACTGTATACATTTGTAATCATGTTCCTCATTTAGGAACTTTACTATCTGAGGACACAGAAAGCACAGCCGAAGATGGAGCAATCGGAGAAGAGGTTGAAGAAACAACTACGCGTGTGCGTGGCCACCTGTAACAGAGCAGACTACTCTAAACTCGCACCCATCATGTTCGGCATCAAGTCTCACCCTGAAATCTTTGACCTGGAGGTGGTGGTGCTGGGTTCACATCTCATTGACGATTACGGGTAAGACTGCTAGATTATGCTGATCATAAGTCGTTTAACTGATCTACATTAAATTGTTTAAGGAATATTATTACATATCAGAGCAGCTGACAATCATGACTCTAAGTAAATTAGTTTTGTCGTTCCAAAACGGAAATGCTTTTGTTTCTTCAATGGAACACAAAAGAAGGTATTTTGTGCATGCATTGAAAGTCGGTATGATCCAAAGTTCTTTTGATCCCCACTGGTTTTCATTTTACAGACAAACAGTTTTTTTGGTTTCTGTGTGTTCCATTGAAGAAAGCAAGTCCTACAGGTTTGAAATGTGACATGATGGTGCGTAAATGATATATGGTAAACTGTTCCTTTAAACAGATCTGATCCTGATCTGTATTGACTGTTATTTAGGTGATAACGTCTCATAGCAGTAATATAAAGAGCGAGATAAGCCACAGGTCCAGTAACTCTGTCTTCATCTGGGATTGAGAGCTTCAGAACATGAATCAGCTCTATTTCTCACTGTTGCCATGGAAACGTTGGAATGCAGCTCTTGACGGTGGGAGCTTGGCTCTCACAGTGGGCTGCTGATGGTGGCTAGAAGCCATTGTCATATTATTAGTGGAGCCAAACCAGTCTTGACTCCTCCTTGGGTCATGTGAACTTGACATTACCTACAGGGAGCAAAGACTCTCTTTTTCAAAGTACTGTAAATGGACAACATGCTGTCTCTTACCACTCAGACTTTAGTTTCTAAATCCTTTCTCTGTTTAATGCTTTATACTAAAAATAAAATGATACAATTTGAAAACTGACTGAAAATGTTCCCTATTCTAACTGTAACATACAGCTAAGATGTTATTGTAATATTTGCATACTGAATCCAAATTGGTCTTCTTTTTTAAATTTATTTGCATACTGAATTGTGTTGGATCTTTCTTGCTCTTTGATGCATAGTAGGGCTGGAAAAACGAATCGCTAAAATCAATAACAATTAAAATAATTGACAACAAATTTGTTTGACAGGATGTGCAATAACAATTTTAATATTGGATTAAAATGAATTTATTAAGCTAAATTATTGTTTTAAATATATATTTTTAGAAACAATCGTCAGATTAATCGATGATCAAAATAATCATTAATTGCAGCCCTAAGTCATAATTAATGATTCATTCTTTCTCTCTTTCCCAGAAACACGTTTCGTATGATTGAACAGGATGAGTTTGATATCGGCTCTAAGTTGCACACCATTGTTCGTGGTGAGGACGAAGCTGCTATGGTGGAGTCTGTGGGTCTTGCTCTCGTGAAGCTTCCCGACGTACTCCAGCGTCTCGCCCCTGACATTCTGCTCGTTCACGGTGACCGTTTTGACGCTCTGGCCTTGGCGACAGCAGCGGCTCTAATGAACATTCGCATTTTGCACCTGGAAGGTGGAGAAGTGAGCGGCACCATTGATGATTCCATTCGTCACGCCATCTCCAAATTGGCACACTACCACGCCGTCTGCACGCGCTCGGCAGAGAGACACCTCATCTCTATGTGCGAAGACCACTCTCGCATATTACTGGCTGGCTGCCCGTCATACGACAAGCTACTTTCTGCCCACCAACGAGACTATTATATTGATATCATCAAGTCGTGGCTTGGTATGTACTAAAGAGGAATGGGTTGAGATGGCAGTTACTAGAGAAAAACAATGAAGACTAATTTAAAGTTTGTTAAAAACTTCTAATACTGTCTTTTATGTATATGTGATTTTATTTATCTCTTAAACAGGGGATGCTGTGAAGGAACAGGACTATATAGTAGCTCTGCAGCATCCTGTTACTACAGACATCAAGAATTCTATTAAGATCTATGAGTTAATGCTGGACGCCCTCATCTCCTTCAACAAGAAAACTCTCGTTCTCTTCCCAAATATTGATGCAGGTCAGCTCTTTCTCTTGTTCTGTTTTTCCCACTTTTTGTGACTGATAACTCTACATACACACTTTTGCTTCCTGAGTACAGCTGCAGGTTCTCTCAGATTGAAGGGCTTTATGTGAGCCTTATTGGTTTTATCAGCGGTGTAAGATAACTTTAGAAAGGCTTTAGAAACAGACTAAACAGTTTGGCGGTTTGTTTTGAGTTTGGTCTGTTTTGGTTTTGTGTCATGTAGGCAGTAAGGAGATGGTTCGTGTGATGAGGCGGAAGGGAATCGAACAGCATCCGAACTTCCGTGCGGTGAAGCATGTTCCGTTCGATCAGTTCATCCAGCTGGTGGCACACGCCGGCTGCATGATCGGGAACAGCAGCTGTGGAGTTCGTGAGGCCGGAGCGTTCGGAACACCTGTCATTAACCTGGGCACTCGCCAGACGGGCCGAGAAACTGGTCAGATTAGTAATGAATATGAATGACTGACCTTTACAGATGAAATTGAAGCATTGTGGCAGGATATGATCACTCTTCTGTACCCTTTATAGTGTTTTTTCTTTTCCATTCATGATGTACAGGATCCTTAATAATCAGCATGGCATGTTTATTCTTCTGAACAGGCCCAAACTCTTTTTTTGTCTTGATGGATCATATTTACCAATCCATGTTTTTTTTTGGCAATAGGGGAAAATGTTCTACACGTGCGAGATGCAGACACGCATAATAAAATATACCATGCCCTGGAGCTGCAGTTTGGAAAACGCTACCCCTGGTAATTAATTGTTTCATTTTATTATCTCTCTCTCTCTCTCTCTCTCTCTCTCTCTCTCTCTCTCTCTCTCTCTCTCTCTCTCTTTCATACTGTATATCTATCTATATATTTATATCTCTCTATGTGTGTATATACTTTTTTTAGTATTTCATAATAATACAATTATTTTAGTATTTTCAGTTGTCAGTTTAATTTTTATTTTAAGTTTTAGGAATTTTGTTCCTTTTTTATTTTTGTGATTTTATTATTATTATTTTTTATTATTTTGATGTTTTTTATTTTGTTTTATGTTTCTATTAAGGATTTTATTATGTATTTTTCCATTATAGTTTAGTGGTAGTAATTAGTACCAATTTAATTTACAAAAGTAATTTTAGTACAATTTTAGCATTCCAACATAAACTTATTTTATTTTCCTGAGTTGTCAAGGCAACATTTCTAATTTTTTTTATTTTTTATTTAAGTTTGTTTTTGATATAGTTATAAACATAAATATATTTCAATTAATATTTAATAGTATTCATTAAAAAACTCTGATTGTAATATAGAATTTAAGCTTGTTTATAATTTTAAAGTTTTATTATTGAATAAGAACTTATTTTAATTTCAGTTAGTTGCCAAGGCAAGTTAAGATTCTTATTTAATAATTATATTTGATTACATATATTGTTATGGTTGGATCAGTCAGCTCATTTTTGGCCATTCTTGGATAACTCAAATGTAACGTAACTGTGAACTCGAACCCTGAACATATCCTGTGTGTTCTGGCTCTGTCCGCTAGCTCCAAGATCTACGGTGATGGAAATGCAGTCCAGCGTATCTTGAAGTTCATGCAGACCATTGACCTTTCTGAGCCACTACAGAAAAAGTTCTGTTTCCCATCAGTGAAGGAATGCATCTCTCAAGATATCGACCACATTTTGGAGACCCAGAGTGCTCTTGCTGTAGATTTGGGGGGGACCAACCTTCGTGTCGCCATCATCAGTATGAAG
Source organism: Cyprinus carpio (assembly GCF_018340385.1). Classification (NCBI taxonomy): domain Eukaryota; kingdom Metazoa; phylum Chordata; class Actinopteri; order Cypriniformes; family Cyprinidae; genus Cyprinus; species Cyprinus carpio. The sequence continues at coordinate 17,599,767 of NC_056597.1, read as the reverse complement.
GTATGCAGAGAAAACCTCTGGAGTCAGGTGTTCAGATCCAGTTCATCTTCTAGAAGATGCAAGACATGCTCTACGTTCTCAGTACTTCTGTGTTTGCTTATGACAGGATGTGTGTGCCAGACTGTGAGGTGTTTTATGCAGCAGGATATGCAGCACTTATGTTAATATTTCATTCATGTGACGCACACAAAGTCTGATTGTAAAACAAACAGCGGCAGGTTTGATCAGAAAGGTTGTGTAATCAGCTCTTTCTGTATGTGAATAGTGCAGTTTAAATATTTGGCCACATATTTTACAATATTACTCATCATTCACTAAAAATATTTTAAAAGAAAATATTAATTTATATTTATATTAATCTCAAAATGGCCAATTATCAGCCAATTAATCGTTTTGGCTTATATATTCACCTGTTATTTCATAAACATTATAAACATCATACTGGTTCTCAAGCAGTCTAAAATAATGAAGTAAATTCCAACTATATTTAAATGCTGAAATTTTATTAAATGTGTTTTATTGGTTTAGGTTTATAGCTATCACAGGGTCCATACTTCCAGTCAGAGTGATGGAGAGGTACAAGTTTATGACAAATGATCAAATCAATATTAGGAAAGCAAAAAATAATTCAATCTGTGGAAGCAAGGAGAGATTATTATTATGCTGTTTATTTATTTATTTTTTTAGTGCTGTCAAACGATTAATCGCAATTAATCACATGCAAAATAAAAGTTTTTGTTTACATAATATATGTGTGTATACTGTGTGTATTTATTATGTTTATATAAATACAAACACATGCATTTATATATTTAAGAAAAATATGTTATGTTTATATATTAAATATATTTATATATATAATATAAAATATCTAAATATTTTCAAAATATATACTGTATGTGTGTTTATTTCTATATATTTATTTAATAAATATACACAGTATACACACATATATTATGTAAACAAAAACCTTTATTTTGGACGTGATTAATCATGATTAATCGTTTGACAGCACTAATATATTTTTTTAATTTGCATGCATAAAATTACTGTTCGAAAGTATGGAGTCTGTAAATGTCTCTCATGGTTGTTACCAAGGTTGCATTTATTTGATCAAAAATACAAAAATGCTGATTTGGTTCTCAAGAAACATCTCTTATTTAAAAAGCTTTTTTTTTTTAATCAAGGAAATGTTTTTAAATAATTGTTATTAATATTATCAGTTTTGCTGCTTAATTTTGTGTGATACTTTCTTATATATGATGAAAAAGAAAATTGTCATTTTACTGTCAATTTAATGCATCCTTGCTAAAAGTATTAATTTATTTCGAAAAAAAAAAATAGACTTTCTGATTGATCCCAATTTTTTGAATCTGATTGAGCTAAGAAATTAAAGGTGAAGTAATTTACGATGTAATTTCTCCTGCAGAATTTCATTGTGATGGTTTAATAGTTGGTTGTCTTTGTTGCTTGATATTTGTTTGTTTGTTGTTTACATTTCCTTAGAAATGAAATCAGGTGTCAGATATTGAGGATTTCATCTTGTAAACGTGTGCTTGTGTTTCAGGGAAAAGTGGTTAAGAAATATATCCAGCTGAATCCCAAGACGTTTGAGGAGAGGATAGAGCTGATACTGACCATGTGCAAACAGGCCATGGCTGACGCCGTTCACCTCAACTGCAGAATCCTGGGTGTCGGTATGTCTGCGTTTGTCCCAGCTCTTTTTCTATGTGTCTGTAAATTCACTCACTCATTCACTGTCTATTTCTTTCAGGTGTGAGCACAGGGGGGCGTGTGAACCCACAAGATGGGATAGTCCTCCACTCTACTAAGCTAATAAACGAGTGGAGTTCGGTGGACATCCGTACACCTCTTTCTAGTGCACTTCATCTCCCTGTCTGGGTGGATAATGATGGAAACTGCGCTGCCCTTGCTGAGAGGAAGTTTGGTCATGGGAAAGGCATAGAGAACTTTGTCACCATTATCACTGGAACCGGTCCGTTCCCTTTATTACATCCCTTTCTGTTAGTTGCTAGGGGTGGTGGGCTTTCACTTTTGTTTGATAAAGCAAAGAATGAGACCTGACAGAAAGTGGAATGACAGCTGACAGACTGGTCACACTGGTTATTTAGGTTACTGTAATCTTATTGTACACTTAGAAGGTAATTCTCGAGAAACAGTGCTAAATATGCCTGCTTTTTTTCATTTGAAAAGGCTACAGCTGAAATCTCTTTATTTAAAAGATGTAATACAATTATATTAAAGATATTAGATTTTATACATACTATTAATAATGTAAATGTGTATATTTTTATGTACTTAACCATTTAAATATTTGGGGCCAGAAAGATTTTTTATTTATTTTTTTCTATTAATAAAAGAATCCTGATCTGGTTTCCACAAAAATATTAAGCAGCACATCTGAGCATCAAATCAGCATATTAGAATAATTTCTGAAGGATCATGTGACACTGAAGACTGGAGTAATGATGCTGAAAATTCAGCTTTGCCATCACAGGAATAAATTACATTCAAAAATTAATAAAAAATAAAACATCTGCATTAAATTGTAATAAAATGTCATGTTATTGTTGTTTTTACCCTTTTTGATCAAATAAATGCAACCTGGGTGAGCATATACTTCCTTAAAAAAATAAAAAAAATCTTACCTACCTTTTGATAGTAACTTTTATGCTTGATTACTTAGATTTGACCAGTACCAGTATTTTACCATATCATACCAACTCTTATAAAGACTTCTGAACCATTATTTTGCATTACACACAAATATTGTGACTGTATCCTGTTAATTATATATATAGTAGGTCATGGGGCATTAAATATTACATCTTTTTCTGGGAATGAATCAGAAAACATTGAGAAATATTGGTTTTCTCTTTAACTGATACAGTTGTGTTTACTGTATATAAGTAATTAGAAACGAATCTAATGCCATGTCACTGCATAAATAAAGACTGAAATAGATCTAATTGTTACTACTATTTGACTTCTGTGACTCTGCCTGTTATTAGCTTTGCCTTGTGTTTATTTGTGCAGGAATCGGAGGTGGTATAATCCAGCATAATGAACTGATCCATGGCAGCACGTTTTGCGCGGCAGAACTGGGACACATCGTGGTCTCATTGGAAGGACCAGAGTGCATGTGTGGCAGTCACGGTTGCATAGAGGCCTACTCATCAGGTCTCGCCCTGCAGAGAGAAGCCAAGAGACTCCATGACGGTGAGACAGAATAAAACTTGCTTATCAGCCTCGCCCACTCTGTCACAAAATGCTTCAGCTTTTCAAGCATATCTTTTTCAGTTGATAGTGACCAGTTAAACTGGTTTGAATTCCTGTAAAACGTTACAGTTAACAGTGATATAAACCCTTACTATTGTTTGTATTTGTCTGAACTTCTTGTATTCTTTTCTTCCTCAAGCCTCATATTTTTCCACCACCTTTATCTGTTCATTCTTTAAAGACAAAAATGGACCCAGCCCTGATATGGCAGAATAATCACACTGAATGCTAGCCAACAATGTGGCGTAAAAGTAGAAACACCTACTGACTTTTTTCTGTCTTATTCATTTATTTTAGTGAAAGTTTATTTGAATTTCTGCTTTACAATAATGTCCCATTAATGCATTAACTAACAATAAGCAGTACATTAGTTACAATAACAGAATTATATTTTATATTTCATATTTTAATATTATAGTATTAGAATATTATAGATAGATATTAATAAAATAAGTTAATGCATGCTTTAGATGTTTAGAAGTAACATAGAACCTTAGTTTAGTGTATGAAAAAAATCTTTCTGTGATTTTATTTGAAAGAAAAAATTCCCACAAATCCCTGTTATTTTCTTTTCAGCTTTTGCTACTCTGAGAAGTTGAAATGATGGATGATTTTGTATCAAAATAAATACTTTTTTTGTTTTACATTTAATTATACTGTACACAGTAGTTAATTTAAATTTGTTTAATAATTTAAGATTATTGTCCCATTAAACAAGTTCAAAATAGTAAGCAGGATAGTTGCTAATTTTGTTAGCAACATTTGATTTCTAGTTTGAAACTAGTTGTTTCAAAGCTTTTCTAAAATTAATAAACTAGGACTTGATTTTTATGGTTTCATTCAGAATCCGTAAATAATAGTATCCTCCTAAGGTTGGGTTTGCAATAGAAGAGTTGTGCATAACAATTGTTACCAAGTTTAAGTAAAACATTGTAATTACATGCTTCTTTGATGTTTAATGACAGAGGACTTGCTGTTGATGGAAGGAATGACTGTGAATAATAAAGAACAGGTGAATGCTATTCATCTCATCGATGCTGCATGCCTCGGCAACTCCAAAGCCGAGAGTGTTCTTCACACCGGTAAGATGCACATTCAAGTACATACATTATTCTGAGCAGATTTGTAGTGAAGAAAAGCACTGACAGCCTCACTTCTGTTCCCTAACAGCGGGAACTGCTCTGGGTTTGGGCATCGTGAACATCCTGCACATGATCAACCCGTCTCTGGTGATCCTGTCTGGTGTCCTGGCGGCGCACTATGAGAATCCCGTTCGTCAGGTGATCAGCCAGCGCGCTCTCCTCTCGGCGCAGGACACCAAGGTCATGGTGTCTGAGCTCGAGGATCCTGCGCTGCTGGGTGCCGCCAGTATGGTACTGGACTATACCACCCGCCGCACCTACTGAAAGAGCTCGAAGACCAGGAACCAGTCAGTTACAGACTTAAAGACTGAGGGCCAACCATGTGCTATGTCCTTGTTAGGATCCTAGTGGCTTCGAAGCCTGACCTAAACACTTTTATTCATCTAGTTTGTACTATAGTCACATTTAGGTGCTATATTATTTGGGATCATTTGCCTATTGAAAGATTTTTTAATTTTGAAGAATGGTTGAAGTGTATGAAGGATGGTTTTATGTAATTTGTTTTTACAGTGGAACTAAGGGGTATTTGTTACAGAGAGGCTGCTATAAGAAAGTGTTGTGGTTTCATCAGCTATTCTGTCTATCTTGCTTTCTGTTGTTTGTATTTTTTATTGGAGGCAGTGCAGTGGCGTTCTCCTTTGCGCCTTATGCTGATCGTTGCCAAGCCTTTATTGTGTTTTTGGCACCATATGTTTTATTGTATTCGTTCACTCAGCCTGTATGAATGAATGAAAAATGTTTGTCCAGTATGTCTAAAGTAATTTAATATTTAATTTGAATCACAGAACCCGTAGAATCGTTTACCTAATATGTACATTAAAAATTATTGAAAATAAAGTATACTTTTATTGCCAGTGAGTTGTTTTAATAATATATCCTGCAATGCACTTAGAAACCTTAAATATTGATGAAAGACGGCGTCATATTTGCAGAATATTCCTATTTATATAAATACACACACACACACACACACACACACACACACACACACACGTGCATATAGATAGATAGATAATGATTGATATATAATGATAGATGATGATGATGTGTGTACGAATATATATAGTATGTTTAAAATGCAAATACTATCATTTTGGTTTCTTAAGCTTTGTAAGTTTTTAAGTGTTTGAACCCTTCTCATTCTTCTCAGATGATATGTTTAGTCATTTGATTGATTTATTGTATTGTTACACCTGTAATGACACATATTTGCATATCCTTTGGCAGAACTTTGCTGTGCTTAGCTGGTAGCGGGTATCCTCTGCTAAGCCACCTAAAGGCAAATGTCCTGCTATCAAAGCTGCTGTTTAAAAAAAAATTAAATAATAATAATAATATATATATATATATATATATATATATATATATATATATATATTATATATTGTGGTAAATGTATTTATTATTGTGGTAGATTTTTTTAAATGTAAATCATTAAAAAAAAATACAACTGTGCACTTCGATACATGTGAATACAACTTCTCTAAATAAGAAGGCCACACATTACAGAACACAAAATGTGCCATATGTTTTTATGTTTGCCCCTGGACTAAAATACTTATCGAATTTTTTGTAGGTTAAACCATTACTTTATATGTTAAAACATTATTTAACAAAGAGCCCCATAAAAGATGTTGGATAATAAGCGTTCAGTCTTTTATGAAAAATCTATATTTAAATACTTTTATTTTGAAACGCATGGGCGTGTCCACTAACAAACCCGGAAGTTCCACGGGCTCTTTCATCCCAGCTTTTGATGCGTGTGAGACTGACTCACTCCTGTCCGTTCTGAAGCGTTTCTTGCTGTGTTTGTGTATCTGGATTTAAAATGCCCCTTAAATTTGAGTTATGTCCCGGTCGCATGATCGGAGGGAACAACCCGTGTTTCATTATTGCAGAAATCGGACAGAATCATCAGGGAGACATTGAAATCGCCAAGAAAATGATCAAGATGGCAAAGGTACGGGTTTATTTGTATTAATCAACATCGGTACTGTACATTAATTATTTGCGGTGAGCCTGCAAGTTAAAATATGTTTTGGAATTTTTTTTAAATTGTTTCGGGGACTGGTCATGCATGTTATTTTTTTGGGCATGCATGTCGGACATAAAATAGGCTACTTGGAAATGTTAATTCAGAAGAACTGCTTCTCAAATCACTTCCTTACACTCTGGAAGTGTGCCGTAGAATATCTTTAAAGTTTTTACACCATAAACCTGCTTATTAAGATCTTTAGTAATACTTTTTACACATTATTAATAGATACAAGTGCTAGTTCTTGTACCGATTTTGGGTTCTTTTCTGAAAGAAAGCAGTGAGTATATACTCTGCATTCAGTTTACAATGGAATTATTCAATAAAAAATTAAAGATGTTATAATAATACACCATATCAGTATATCATAAGATACTATACAGTATAAGACTATATTGTAAGACTATTTTTATAAAACTATTTATAAATGTTTCTGTTGTCATTACTTTTAAGGTCTCGTTATTTTACATAGTTTCTGATATGATTTATTGTAAATAACTATTCCTCTTCTATATTAGGACTGCGGGGCAGACTGTGCGAAGTTTCAGAAGAGTGAGCTGGAGTTTAAGTTCAATAAGAAAGCCCTGGAGCGGCCGTACACCTCCAAACACTCCTGGGGAAAAACATACGGAGAGCACAAGCGCCATCTAGAGTTCAGCCACGAGCAGTACAGAGAGCTGCAGCAGTACGCTGAAGAAGTGGGCATCTTCTTCACTGCGTCCGGAATGGACGAGGTGAGCGGGTGACTCTAGTGACAGACTGTTAGACTAGCATCTGTATTTTATTTCTTTTGGCTTCAGGGTTACCGATAGCAAGGAAAGATAACAGAGCCTGCTGATTACATCAAATACCAAAAGTCACGTGTGTTGTTATTTTTCTCATTAGTCGTGAATATTACAGCTGCCCCTTACAAAAGTACTGTAGCAGCACCATGGGGAAGTGATGCTTTATGCTGATGTGCTCCTATATGTGACCCTGCTTGGAACACAAAACCGTCTTAAGTCGCTGGGGTATATTTGTAGCAATAGCCAAAAATACATTGAATGGGTCAAAATTATTGCTAAATAATAATAATAATGATTATTATTAAATTATTATTACATTGTTAGGTAAAAAAATGTTAGCCTGATTGAAGTCGCTTTGGATAAAAGCGTCCGCTAAATGCATAAATGTAAATTTCTATTATGCCAAAAATCATTAGGATATTAAGTAAAGATCATGTTCCATGAAGATATTTAGTAAATGTCCTATTGTAAATATATCAAAACTTAATTTTTGATTAGTAATATGCATTGCTAAGAACTTCATTTGGACAACTTTTTTGCACCCTCAGATTCCAGATTTTCAAATTTTGTATCTCGGCCAAATATTGTCCTATCCTAACAAATACATACATCAATGAAAAGATTATTTGTTCATCTTTCAGATGATGTGTAAATCCCTTATGACTGGTTTTGTGGTCCAGGGACACATATTATGACCAAGAATGCCATGTATGTTAATAGTAGTATTTTTTTTCAATTTTCTTTAAGATGGCTGTAGAATTCCTGAACGAGCTCAATGTGCCTTTTTTCAAAGTTGGATCTGGAGACACCAACAACTTCCCCTACCTCAAAAAAACTGCCCAAAAAGGTGCCATTTTTATATTTCAATTTATTATTATTATTATTATTATTATTATCACAAACAATCAATAAAATGTAACCTTTAAAAAAAAAAAAAACTAAATATCTTAAAGACGTTTACTAGTGTTCTTGGTGAATCCCCCTAGTATTTATTTTTAAACCACTTATAAATAAAAATATTAAATATATTCTCTCTCTCTCTCTCTCTCTCTCTCTCTCTCTCTCTCTCACACACACACACACACACACACACACTGTTCAGAAGTTTCGGAAAAAGAAATTAATGTTTACTGTGCACATTCAAAAGTGATGTTTATAATGTTAAAAATAGTTTTATTTCAAATAAATACTGTTCATTTGAATTTTTTATTACTCAACGAATCCTAAAAAAAATTATCCAGGTTTTCACAAATTTTTAAGCAGCATGATATAAAACATATTAAAGTAGACAATTTTACATTTTAAATAAAAAAAATATTTCAGAGTATTACTGTTTTACAATAATTATTTAATACATCAAATACATGCATCTGTGATAAGCATAGGTTATAAGTATTATTAATTAAAATATATAATTCACTCTTAAAACTAATTATGAAACAAATATAACTTCTGATGCTTGTCTGTGTGTGTTCAGGACGTCCCATGGTAGTGTCCAGCGGAATGCAGTCCATGGAGACCATGCGCCGGGTTTATGAAACTGTAAAGGAACACAACCAGAACTTCTGCATCCTGCAGTGCACAAGTGCATATCCCCTGGAGCCTGAGGATGTCAACCTGCGGGTTATCATGGTAAAGAAACCAGCGCTTTACACACTCAGAAATCCGTTTTATTTATTTCAAGTACAGCACGTGTATCAAAATTCGGATCACCATGGTCGGCACTTTCCTTTTTCTAATATTACTTTTTTTCCCCCAACCTACAGGAATATCAAAAAGAATTTCCAGACATTCCCATTGGTTACTCAGGCCATGAAAGTGGGATCAGCATTACAGTCGGGGCAGTTGCACTGGGAGCAAAGGTCGTAGAGCGCCACGTGACCTTGGACAAAACCTGGAAAGGCAGTGATCATGCGGCATCTCTGGAGCCTGAAGAGCTGGCTGAGCTGGTGCGATCGATCCGCACTGTGGAGAGAGCTTTAGGCACTGGGGTGAAACGCATGCTGCCCTGCGAGAGGCCATGCCATGATAAGGTACAATAAGAACCAGTGCAAGTGCATCATGACATATGTGGCGTTAAGAAGCAAGAATCACTATTACTATTGCTCATATTTAGGGTTAGGGGTTATTTTTCAGATGTACTAACTCTAAAAATGTTGCTACATCAGTGTTATTTTAATATTAATTATATTCTATTATAGTATTTAACAATATTTTAATTTAATTACATAATGTTTAATTAATTTAATTAAATGTATTTTTTTTTACTTATTAAATATTTATTTTAATTTTAAGTAATTTTGTGTGCTTTTGTCATTTTAAATAAATATTTCTATTTAGCTTTTGTTTAAGATTTCCATTACATAGCTTCATTTCAATTAATTTGTACTGTTGTAGCACTTTCTGTGTCTGCTTGAACCCTATCTGTTTTACAGCTCCATTCTCTTTCCTTTTTATGTTGCATTCCTGCCACTGCATTCCTGTTCTTGCCCTGTTTCCTTCCAAAACATCCCGTCTTAACTTTTTCTTTTCTTTCTTTCTTTTTTTTTTAACCATCATCTTTATGCATAGGCTACCCAGTATAACTACTCCTCAACTTTGCTGCTTCTCTTTTATGTTGGTGGGATGTTTGTTTTGAACAGCACAACCACATTGTCATCAAGTAATCTGCTCTGTCAAAACATTCCTGTAATTCCTCTTCTACATCTTTCAATCCTCTCTAGCTTGGGAAATCTGTGGTGGCCAAGACAGCCATCCCGAAAGGTACAGAACTGACCCTTGACATGCTGACTGTGAAAGTAGCAGAACCTAAGGGTGTAGCTCCAGAACACATCTTCCAGCTGGTGGGGAAGAAAGTGACAATAGACATCGAAGAGGATGAGAGCGTCACTGAGGATGCAGTCGACAACTACGGCAAGAAAGCCAAAGCTTGAGGAAAACCGTCTCCATTGTCTCCGTCTGTCATTCTTCATCAGACTGGAAAGAAATTGAGATATTTTAGCCTAAATTAAATGCATCATTGCAGAACCACGGTTAAAATGGCATTATGTCTTGTCTGATAGGCAGACAGAGACAAATGCAACAATACAACAAATGCCATGAATTCTGTTTCTATGGGTTATTATTTGCCAAATACTGTTGAATAAATAATGGAGCTAAAAACCATGGAAATCGGTCTTATTTTAAAGGTGAATTAATGGAATCAAAAATGTGTAGGGATTTATTACTATCCATAGAAATTACAGATTTAGTTGGGTAATACCATGAATTGTTGCTTGTTTTGAGTATGTGAGTGATTTAATTTTTTTATGTGTGTGTGTCATGGTAGCACCATAATTGTATTTTTAAATACCATGGTACAAGAATGCAGGATATGGCCATTACATGTTGTTTGTTTGTTTATTTATTTATTGGAATAGAATCAGGCGTTTTCCTTTGCAACTAAAATGACACATAAATCTTGCTTTCAGTTGACCTTCAAAGTCCAGCATTAGTGAAGGGCACTACGCTGTCAGTGTTTCATGACAAACCCTGTTTATATTCTTTATAGATTGCTACGTATGCAATCCCATATTGCTGCAACGCCCTATCAGGGCACGCTGATGATCACGGGACTTGCACAGCCACGGTTTAGTCATTTTATTGGCCTGCGACTCAACTTCTCGCCATTTGTATGGACAATAGAAGTGCTCGTCACAAATACACAGCACTGATTGGTTGAGCGCTAGTTTACTTCGCGGCCGTTTTCTCTTAAGCTCCTCCCCCGCTGACATTGGAGCCGTCGACGAGGAAGACAGTAGGGTGGTTTGTGTTTTCAGTTGTTCTCACTCCAAACACATTTAGCGAGCCATGGACGATTTTGATATGCTCAGTGCCCCTCAAGGAAGCGCAGGAAACGGTGTGGGGGCAGACGAGGACCCGGCGGCAGCATTTCTGGCCCAGCAGGAGAGTGAAATCGCGGGCATCGAGAATGACGAGGGCTTCAGCATCCTGGACAGCGGAGAAGTGCCTTCATCCCTGAGCCAAGACCCCGACGGTGGGTTTACACGACATCGATGATAATAAAAACAAACAAAAATACGCTCTTTATAATCTTAAAAGCGTTCAGTCAGACACCCAAGCAAAGAACTGTTTAACTCGTTCGTTAGCGAGCCTGCTAGCCTTCTGTCGGAAATCTGTGTAACGTTATATGAAGTAACGCTATGTGTATAAACAATACGTAACTTACTGTGCTGTTTATATAAATCACACTGCCAAAAACGTGTTCAAATAGCCATTTTAATGTCCTAATGTTTTATTTAATGTACTGGTAACGTCAGGTAAAGGAAGAAGGAAAATGGCGTTATCTGTCGTTAACTCTTTATAAATATCTCCCTCTGGTAACGTTAGACCTCTCACTTAACGGTTTAATTTATTCGGCTTCAAAGGAGATAATTGTCTCTTTATACTCGCATTTACCGAGTTTTGAGTCGATTGATTACTGTAGTAAGTTACTGTCAACGTACTGGTTGTATCATAAAAATTCCAGTTCCTTGAACGTTGATGGAGTTTTTACTATATTATGACCTTTGGACTAAAGGCTGTGTGTGTGAGAGAGAGAGAGTAGTTCCTATAGCATTTATATTGAAGTGTCCAGGCATCTTTTAGATTTGGTTATGACAGGACCACTGCTGTGTATTCAAACGCATTGCGATGCCTATTTAGACAGCATTAAATGGCATCAAATCCGCCATGAAAGTATAAAAAGCGTATCGCGTGTTCAAACGCGCCCTAATCCACGAAAAGGAGTGATTTGAACGCACATTTGATTCCCAAACATATTCTTTTCAACAGTTCGAACGCGCCTGTCATGTTCTTAAATGTTGGATTCGATCATTTCAAACGCACCTGTAATGGAATAAATATTCGATTTGAATGTTCGAATGGCCAGAAATGATCGATTTGAATTCAACTATGATGGCCAAAATGTTTTGTTTTAAAGATTATACAGTGTATTTGATGCCCAAAAACACTTTTGGCAGATGCTTTTATCCAAAACGAGTTGTGTAAGGGATTCATAATTAATAGTTCATAGGCTCACAGTTAGTCTTTTTAGGTAGGCAGCTCACTAGGCTTCAAGGCATACATTTCCATCACAAGTATCTCACGGCTGATTGACAGGTACAGGCATCTAAACTATAATTACACCTTTTCAAATTAATTTAATACCATAGACTGCCTGAAGTCATTGTACTTTGGAGGCCTTTGCCTTGGTTTGTAATCACACCTTACATTATCTACACAAGTGTCTGGTTTTCTCTTTTTACTGGCCGTTGGCTTGAATGTTGCTTCGGCTGAAAGTTTTGAATAAATGATGATAGGGATGTTGTTTCACTGGCACAAAGGCACAGTCTGACTTGGATCTAGGATGACTGAAGACAACAGTCTTGGAGGTACTATGCAATACAGTCTGCAGAAAATCAGTCAGGCCAGCATACTGTATGTTCATTAATTCAGGCTTAGGTTAAAAATGGATTTTCATTTGCTGAAAACATGTAGTCTTTTATTAATTGTATGCTTAGTATGTATTTCTTGATGAAAATGTTGGTGTAATTGATTAAATCACTTCTAGTAAAGAAATGCTCCGTGATGTTTTCCACTGATTTAAGAAGAAAGGAAAGGAATCAGCAAAAGCAGAGACTTAGGCAGGAGGAATGACTGTATATCCTGTCCCACATTTCACAACTAAAATAATGCTTTGTCATGGACTATATGTTATTGCAAAAGAACTGCCATTTTTGACAGATGCCTTTATCCAAAGTGACTTCCATTGCATTTAAGTTATGCATTATTTTTCACTTTCATGTATTCCCTTGGAATTAAACCCACGGCCTTCACTTGTTAGCGGCATGCTCTACTGTTTGAGCTACAGGAAGGCTAAATAGCCTTTGTCTAATGTATTTTCACTCAGTGACTGAGGGTGATTCATACTGATGGTTTGTATGCGATGCATGAAAAATTGACCGAACACTGACAATTTTTAACACATCCATGTTGTTCTCTCTCTTTTATCTTGGCAGGTGGAGCATTGAATGGAGATCTGCACGGGGTAAGACTTTGATGGCTTCTTTCTTGTGTTCCATCAAACTCAGAACACAATTTCTAAAATATTACAAAGTTGTATTTATTTATTAATTTTTTTTTTTAGATAGAATTGTCTTGAATGTATTTATAATACAGATGATAGGAAATGCAGTGTGCATGACAGCAGAACAAAATACTAAATCTAGACTTGCTTTAAACCTTTGGTTCCTTTCAAGCACTGGTTATAAAAAGCTGTGTATATTAAGAAAATGTTAGATTCAGTACCCTCAGTACAGGTTTTTCAGCATAAAGTAAACATAAGGATAGTTTACTTTTTTTTTTTTTTTTTTTTTTTTTTTTTTTTTTTTTTTTTTAGTAATATTTCAAGATGAAGATTAATGCAACTTAGGTTTACTTGCTTATCCATACATAATGTTTTAGGAAAACCATCTTAAAATGTATGAAATAAGTAGGGCTGCCCCCTAATAATCGACTAGTGGCTTGGTCGACCAAAATTTTATTGGCGAAATCACGCAGATTGTTAACAGCTGGTCTATGTGGTATTACAGTACATCAGGCATGACATCCAGTACATCATTCATCCACCACAAATATGGCTTATCATCTGAAATATGTAAATATTAGCAACTTTACGTGGCCGCTCAATCTAATGTTAACCTAGAGAGAGTTTGTGCTATATTCAAGTGTCTGTCATTTTTGGTCATACAGATAAGAGTAATACATCTTTCAAATCTGTAAAGACTTTGTGTACACTCACAATAACAACAAAACACGCTTTTGTAAAATAATGAAAGCAAACAGGATGCGCTTTCTGCGGCTCGGTCTGTGAACTTGAGCATGAAACTCCATGTAGGCTGTATCTTTGCCTTACAGACATAAAAAAATATATTTCTGAGAGATTGAAATGTCTACTTTCAAATGAATCAATTCAAATGGAAACCAAAAATTCTCAGATTATGTAATCCGTATGAAACATCCATACAAGCACATCCACTACTGCGGAGATGACGAGTCAGTGTCGCCAAAAGCACTTGTTTATCGGGAATTATTAAAATGTTAATGCAGCCTCCTTACTGTTTTTCCCTGACACAGTCATAATGCTAGCTTCTGCCGGTGCTCTGTGGCGAGCTTTATGAATGTGCTTGAGCGCTTATTAGGCTTTGCAGGCAGTTAAAGGCTCATTATAATGATTTAAATGGTTTATTAATAAACGTGCGATTGGTCGACTAATGTTTAAAATGAACAACTACTAGTCGACCAGTAAAATCCTTAGTCGAGGGCAGCCCTACATATGTTACATCAGTTACAATGCATTGCATTACATGTTTTAAAACAACAGAGCTTTTAAATGTCATGCTATTGGGAGATTTACATTACAAGCTATCAGAATTTAATCTTTTTATATGAATAACAGCAGCTACACTAAATATTTTTGCTCAGTTTGGGCCTCTGAATAAAACGTTTTTTTTTTTTTTAAATCCTATTGTACGAAATGTGGTGCAATAAATAAAATGCATATGCAAACTTAAAAAAAAAAGAAGCCTAAAGGTAATAAACTGTTCCATTTTAAATCTTATGTGTAAAACTTTGGCTTTACAGTGTAAACTTTGCCTGTAAGCAGGATAGCGAATGCCTAGTGTTACTAGTAACTCACATTTTAACAAGCCAGTTTTGTATTTCCAATTAAAATATATAAACTTGAATAATTAAAATGATTGACTTTAAAGAAGTGCATCAACTAAACGGTATACTGAGATTGTACGGTTTAGACTCCTGCTTTTTGCTGTTTGTGTTCTGTAGGAGAGTAACGGTCCTTCAGATGTGTATGCAGCCATCTCCAGTGTTGATCGATTGCAGGCAGAGCCGGAGAGCTTGAGGAAGTGGAGAGAGGAGCAGCGTGAGAGGCTGGAGCAGCTTGGTAACTTGAGCATAGACATATATGTTCTCCTTAAGATATATTAAAACTACAAGGTTCATTTAGGGCTGACCGATTTTTCCCTCTGCTGTTTTTCAGATGCTAACTCCCGTAAGCAGGAGGCAGAGTGGAAGGAGAAAGCGAAGCTGGAGCTGGAGGAGTGGCACACCAGGCAGAACGAGCAGCTGGAGAAGACCAAAGTCAACAACAGGTACACCACACTATTCAAGCAGCTGAAATCTATTGAAGAGGCCTAGTTTCTCTCTTGCTGTTTTGGTTACAAAAGCATTAAAAAATACATGGCTTCTCCATCGAACTTGACATCAAGGTGTATGCTGGTTAAGTGTATTCAAAGGGAAATGTTCTTTTTTTTTTCTTAAAGGAATAGTTTACTCAAAAATGAAAATTCACCCTCACCCTCAGCCCTTCCAAAATGTAGATGAGTTTGTATCTTCATCAGAAGAGATTTGAATTTCGCATTACATGACTTGATCACCAGTGGATCCTCTGGTGTGAATGGGTGCCATCAAAATGAGTCCAAACAGCTGATTACATCATCACAATAATCCACACGACTCCAGTCTTGTGAAAGCATTTTAACTTTAAACCGTTGCTTTTGGCCAAAATGCGAGTCTATAATCAAGAATAAACTTCCAGCAAGCTTTCAGTTTGGAGTGAACTGTTCCATTAAAGAATAGTTCACTCAAAAATGGAACTTTTAATTTACCCAGCCTCAGTTTTCTGTATAGTAAATAGTGGCTCAAACATTCACTACATTCAAAATACAAATTTTGAGTAACATAAGAGTGAGGATAATTTTTGAGTGAGCATTCCAGTTGTTTAGTCTAACCATTTTATGATGTTGTGACTATAATGATAAGAGAGGACAGTGAAGAAGCTATCTGACCTTGTTGAATGGTCATGTGATTCTGCAGTGTTTTGCTCATGATCATGCCTCATTCAATCCCAAGCAGTTACTAGATCTATGATTGCCACAAGATATTGTATTTAGCTCTTAGAATGAAATAAGGAGCTCTATGGAAAGCTATTTCTACTTCAGTGAAGCATTTGAATTGACTTTATCAATAGACGTGCTGAAAGGAAAGTAAGCAATATTGGGTCAAAAGTTAAGCTTTCTATTAAGTTTCCATTCCATCCCAGTGGAAATTGAGTATGTTTTGGTACAAATAAATAAAAACATGTCTCCTCTTTCTGTAAAGCTGTCCAAATTCCTCTGAATGTGAATTCCTTGTTTGTGTATGTCCTGTTTGTCTCTCGTGCGCCGTGTTGTCTACTTTTATGATCTTGGCCTGGTCTTAACACTGGTATGGTAAGACTGCAGTGTGTTTTGGCTCTGTATGAGTGTTATTTTTCTCCTTTTTACCACTCTCTCTGTTCTCTCCTGCTTCGCTGCTCTCCTCTGGGACTCCCAGGGTGCTGGATGAGGATTTCTACAAACAACCCTTCGCTGATCTGATTGGTTATGTGTATGTTGCTAAACTAACATCCTTTCTTTTCACATGCATCTTAATAACTCCTTTTCCTGCATCTCAACTTTTTTTTCCATCACCTGTTACTCCTACACATTTCTAACCAAACTTTTGGTTAACTTAATATTAAAAACAGGGTGATATTTTTTTTTTTTTTTTGAAGAGTAATTGGACAAATAATTCTGCACACTATGCATGTTGTCCATTTTTTTCGGCCCTCCCTCATGTTTAAGTTACATTAAGTTACAAATTACAGCAGATTTGATATCCGTCTTGCTCATTCAGTCTTTTCTCATTTGTCACATTATTTTTTTTCCTTGTTAATTTTTCTTGATCATTTACAAAATCTTTAACCATTTTTTTTTCCTCATTTGTTTGTCATGCATTTGTCACAATGTCTGCATTTTTTTGATATTCAAGATGTGTCTAAACATTTGTGTAAATTAGTCAATGTTATTTATTGTCTAGCATTAATATTAATTGAGATTATTTATTATACTAGTTGTATTTAGTGCAGTAGTAGTGTCTCTGTAATACAGCACGAGTGAAGCAACTAAGTGTCTAGCCAGTCAATAAATCAATAAACCAGCCAGTGGTGCGATTTGTTAAAAATGTATTTTTCCTTATGTTTTTTTTAAAATTTATTTTAATGTGTTACCAAAGTTCAACATCTTTTGCTTTCTTAATCTTTTTTTTTATCACTTTATATTAAGGTGCACTAGATCTTTTATTAATTTTTTTTTAAAATTGTATTTATTTATTTTTGATATCTTAATATTACATTATTGGTTGGCAAGACTGTGAATTAATTTTGTTACTGACTTCTATTTGTTGGCTGATTCCAATCTCAACATGGTCAAATGTTTAGTTGTTTCTTATTAAATTATTATTATTTTATTAGAAACCAAGACTTCGAGACTTTATCCTATGGTTTGTACTTTGGCCGGACACCTAGTTGCTTCTGTTAGATGGAGTATTTTAGAGTACGCTGTGCCTAGGTTGAGCAAAGCTGTCCCAGACTAGAACTGTAATACTCTTAGTTCTGCAGCCCTCATCATGGACCTCTTAACTCTTCTGCCTATTCTGCAGAACTATTATAAACATTAGCTGCTTTTCTTTTGCTTGGTAAATGTCTCTCAACTGAAGCGCCAGTTGAGATCGCTGAACGCCACGAGCGGCGCATACATCAATGACGGCTGCAAGCTAAGCACACTTAGAAACACTCCTAAAATGACTTGGGTTTTGAACAGTGCATGCCTGCTTTGGTCATCTGCATAAATCTCATTTCCTTTGGTTTTCTATATATCTGACTTGTGATCTGTTTCTCCTTGTTTTTCTTTTCTCTATGCACCTTTAAACTCACATTAACCATCCTTGCTACCGCCTAGACCAGTTAAGTAAAAAAAAAAAGTGCAAAAATAAAAAAATAAAGACCAGACAACCAAATATGCTCAGGGAACAAACACCATTTATTGCAAATTTATACACCAGTGAATTGCTTTTTTTATTATAAACATGTTTCTGCTAAAAATAAGATTCTGGATGTCCTTTTGTGGTGATGTGTTGGTGCACTAGTCCTGTGCGTTGATGTAGTTGATTGTGACCGTGATTTACCTCATTGGCTTTTCATACCCATTTTGCTGTGTATATTGTGTGATAGTGGAGAGGCTAATGCAACTCTACTGGACTGAGTCCACGGCAGCGGAAAGGGTTGGTAACGGGCCGGGAGGAAACGCGAATAGTCTAATATGGTCTCCAAAAGCTCTGAATTTTTTTTTTTTTTTTTTCATGTTAAGAGCTCTTTAGCGTTTGGCTTGCCAGAAACTTGGTTTAGTTCCCCCACACTCAGCAGAAGGTCCCGCATTTGTTCACTGCCAACGCATGGCACTTTCAGCCTTTGCACAAAGATTTAGTGGTTAAAATAAGCTAATTGGCCTGTCAATCACTGTTGAAGCCAGGCTCATTAGCGTACGTGATTCCTTGACATTCCTCTGACCGTCAAGAGACGAGGAATGTCCCACAATATAAGGAATTTCAAAGTACAACGAATTGTTTTAATCAACTGAATCGCTGCAAAATTTGATTGTGGCTGTCCTGAAACCTTTTCCTGCCTTCAAGATCAAGACTAGTTCTGGTAATGGTGGGTTGGGGGCATGATGCTCAAACTACCATCTGTTTTGGATGTGGTCACCTGAAGAATGTCTCTCTATGAATGTATTCTCGTTGGATGGAAATAACCATTGAGTTTCACCCAGACACAGAGCTGCTTTGGTACACTTGCCTCTTACCTCCTAAAGAAGAACCTCAGGAAACATTTGAACCGATTGTAGAAGCTCCTTTTGGTAAATGTGATTTCAAAAACCTGCGAGTTTGCTGGAAAGTAATTTTTCAGTCATGTCAAGATCTCTAGTTTTTCCTCATGATGTGAACATTTCAGGAGGTCAGTGGTTGTGTGCTTAAGCGGGACGTGTCTGAGAGTGTTTCCGGTTTCTGTCCCAAGCTGATTGTGATCTCTCATTGGCAGGGCGGCCGAGGAAGCCATGGTGTCTGAGCTAGATGAAAACAGTCCCGGCACGGAATGGGAGCGCGTGGCACGCCTTTGCGATTTCAACCCCAAGTCTAGCAAGCAAGCCAAGGACGTCTCCCGCATGCGTTCTGTCCTCATCTCTCTTAAACAGGCCCCGCTCGTTCGCTAAGCTCCGCCTCTGGAGTCTTCAAAACCACAAGTCCCAGCAGCCATTGGGTTTCACAACGTTGAGTGATTCCTTTGTGGTCCTATCCCAATGGCTTTGTGCTCAATTACCATATATAAATAATCTATATTATATTATAGCATAATATGATATGGGTATATCTATATATGTTTATATATTTCATCTATAAATATATACATATATATAACAATGTTCAGATTGTTTTTATTTTTGGTGTCTATTTTAAGGACCAAACTCCATGTTCATTTTTCCTTGTAGAGACAGTGTGTGTGGCATTGTGACACTATCAATCTATGCATTTCCCTCATAAACTGTTCGGGAATACAGTACTAAACGTCTTGTGTATGTTGTATACAGATGGTGGATATTAGCCTGTGTGTGTAACTATGTACATAAAGACTGGTCCTCTACACTTCAGTGTGAGATTATGTCACAAGTTGTTGAAGAACTGAGCTGTACCCCAGTGAATATCGCCTCACGTTGTCCATTCTGTTTCAGTATGATTAAACACATTTGAAATGTTAAGTGTTTGTGAAGCAGTTTTTGTTGCGGTTGTTTACATTTCCCAAACAAAGAAAGATGAATACTTTGTAATGATAAATATGTGGGAAATAATATTAATTTGTACACTGCTCATTGAGATATTGAAACATAATCCAAGTTTGGAGTGTTACACATAGTCGAGATGTTTAGATGTTTTACATTAGGTTATTTGTAGCACTTGACAATGTTTTTTCATTTTAATTTCCATGCCCTTATCCAGGTCTACAATTTTTCTAGACTCCAGGAGCCATTTTTACATTCACTAAATCAAAAATAACATTACTTTAGCCAAAGAATTTCATTCAGCAGTAGCCAATTAATTTTTTAGATGACATTTCTCCCAAAGCAGTGATTATTATATTGTTCCTCAATGGTTAGTGGTGAACTCAAGCTCTTTTTATTACATTAATTGTCAATAATAAACACGTGGGGAATCCAGTGAAAGCTCTCAACACACTGAAGCCCAAAAACAAAGTGATCAGGGTGTTGAAGATGATGTGACCAAAACCAGCTGCTGTTTATCTATGATAAAGTCTCAAGATCCATCATGGACGCCGCTTTTCTCCGTTGTGATATCACACTCAGCTGAAACAGAAAAAGTAGTTTATAGAGGGATTCTGTACAGCAACAGTCGGGTTCCACAAGTAAAAACCCCATTCAGCTTCTCTATTAGGAGAACTGATTTTTAACACTAATTTATAAACACTTAAAGATAGACCTACTGTGAGCTACAGGGTTATTAATCAACGTACATGCTGTCAGTCTTAAATATAAAAAAAAAAACATTTTTTAAATAATCCTGTTGAACAGCAGAATTCCTGGTGAAAAACTACAATCACCCATGATTAGGCAAAAAAAATTCAGAGAATTGCAATTTACGCCAAAAACCAAACATACACTTCTTGGGATTGTAGTTCTTTCCGTCCTTTAAACTGTAAAGTACACAGTCTTGTACCTTTGTGTTTTTGTCTACATTTTAAACACTTTTTTTTAGGAACTCTAAAACTAAAATGAACACTTTAAAAATCCCAACAGGGAAAATACTTCCAGAACCAAGGCTGCTAAAAAAAAAAGTGAGTGGCCACTGATGCATTCAACAGGCAGGAAGTGTGTAAATATCAAATACCTGTTGTGATGCACTGGCCGCACGTTGCTCTGCCTGAGTAAGACGCCTCTGTAGACGCGTGTTCTTCTCCTGATGCTCTGAAACCTGCCTCTCATACTAGGGGTGACAGTGATACAACATGAATGAAATTCAAACACTTCCAGCACACATCTAATAGAAACAAAACTGCATGTACACACCTCCAGTATCTTCTGATGATCAGCTTCCATCTGGATCTCCAGTTCCTGAGTGCGCTGTTTCTGTCTGTTCAGCTCTGACCTGCAACAATCACAGTCATTTTAATTGCTGTGATCCAGACTTGACCTGCTTTATTTAATAAATACACATATGTAATCAATAAGCTTGTTATATGATAATTATTGTCTCAATACAATGAAAATAAGCATGAGCAATAACACGTTTCAGCCGTGATAGGACTTTCTGGGTATCATTCACATCCATTTAACTGAGCAGGATGAGTAACACAACAAAGTTTAATACTTAGTTGTCTGTCCAGATCTTTAACCCTAAATATGAATAACAGTAATAATGATTTTTGCCTTAGCAAACAATATTTCTGCGGGATCCGTATGTGCTGAGTGAGCATTCACCTGAGGCTGTTGAGTTTCTGCTGGAAAGCCTGTGTGAGGTTCTTGGCCTCATCTTTGTAGCGGCTGATGGTTTTCTGTTGAGCGAGCAGCAGTCTGGTCAAACCAGCGCTGGAGTTTTTACTGCTCTCCTCCATCTCTCTCAGCCTGGACTCCAAACCCTGCTCCTTCACACACAGCTCCTGTTGCATCGAAGACACCTACACACGCAAATAAAAACCTGTGAAAAAATCCATATTCTACACTTCTAGCCATTCTATTTTTCCCCCTCAAGACCATTTACAATGTTTCTTGCACTAAAATTCAGTTGTTTTTTTCAGACTATTTGAGATGATCTCTGAACATTAGAACTGTTCAAATTAAGATATTATGAAACCTGAGATATTGCTGACCCTGAAAATACATGGTAAAAGGAAACTCAACTGTACTTGACGTGAGAGCAAACCTCATTTGTTTATGCACATCAAGCAATTGTGTTTGAGCTTTTGTTTACCATATTTGATGTGCTCTATGTATGCACATTGATCAGTGTCTATATGTGAAGAAAAGCTTTAAATCTGTTCATCATTTAAAGTAAACGTTTTTTTTAAGAACACTGATTAAACTGCTTAATTCTTGTGGACTACTTTTATGATGTTTTTAAGACCTTTTTTTTTTAATCATGAATGTTTTGGGGAAATGGACTTTCAATGGAGTGACAGAAATCTCAGAAGTTTGATGAAAAATATCATTTGTGTTGATGATGACTGGAATAAAAAAGGCTGAATAACTGACAGATTTTTGGGGTGAACTATTCCTTTTACAACTTTATGTAAACTCTTGTTATAATTGGTTAACCTATGCATATCAGTGTAGTTCACACTGTTGTTCATCAGGTTGGGCCAGGTTCCTGAATACTTATTTGTTAATATATAAATATGAGTGCTTATGTGCTCAAAGTTGTGACGTCATTATGTCAGAAATCCGATTTTCTATGACACAACCTTTAAATATTGCTTATTGGTATTGCTTATTGGTATAGTTCACCGAAAAACACTTTTTTTCTTAAGTTGTTTCAAATATTACTTTCTTCTATGGGGAAAAAAAAAGTATTTATAAAATATATTTAAAATATTTACATGCATACACACTTATACATTTATATTCTTATATTATACATAAATATATTTAATATGTAAACAACATATTTTTCTTAAATATATACATGCATGTGTTTGTTTTTATATATACATCATATATGTGTGTGTACTGTGTATATTTGTTATGTAAACAAAAACTTATTTAAGATGCGATTAATCATTTGAAAGCACTACATTAAATATATTTTCACATTAGAAATACAGTCATACAAGATTCAACTGATGTGAATGTGAGTAAATTATTGATTTTTTTTGGGTGTACTATCCCTTTAAGAGGCAAACAGCAGCTTAGTATCACTGCGATTCCAGAAAATACACGGGTAATGTGTCCCGGCAATTGTTCCCGGGTCACTAGATTTTGCCCCTTTCACACTGCCAGTGACTTCCCGGAATCTGTGCCTGTGTTCACACACAACCCGTAAAGGTCTCGTAATGACATGTGACATCAGGATGTGACGTGTAATGTACGAGTCGAAAACGCTAGGCACTTTAACTTTCACTTAAGCTGGCGAACAATCTCAGCTTCAGGGTGGATAGTGAGGAGCTAACTGATCTCTGCTTCATTACAGTTTGCACATATTTTTTTTTTTGTCGCGAACGTTGATCTGCCTTCAGAACACCTGGTGAAAGAGTCGCACGATGATGTGCGTCATCACTACGACACACCCTTTACGGCATTAGTTCTGGCTTTTGTTCACATAGAGCTCGTACCAGGACTGAACCCGGCAATGTTACTTGGTCCCCAACCCGGGATCATTCCCGGGACGTGTTTGCGTTTCACACAGAAGGCGACCCGGCAATTTTCCAGCAATCTTCCGGGACCAACGTGCAGTGTGAAATGGGCTTATGAGTGTTTATGAGAATGCAGTTATTTGTAACCTGTTGTTTGGCACGTCTCTGAGCGAGCGCACACTCTTTGCGCAGAGCTTCCATGTCTCTGTGCAGTTGCTGGTTCTCTTGCTGCAGCGTGAGTCTCTCCTCACTGATTGCTGTACTCTCCTGTCTTGCACTCGTCAGCGTGGACTGCAGCCTCCGCACCTCCTCCTGACAGCGCAACAGCTCCTCTGAATACCTGCACAAGCACAGGGGAGGCAGCAAACTATTCTGAATGCACGCTTATGTTTGCCCTCTGTCTAGTTTATGAGAGTGTGTGCATATTCTCACTCCATCTCCATCTTCTTCATCTTGTTTTTAGTGCTGTTGAGTGTGAGTTGCATTTCGTCCTTCAGTCGTTCAGCATTTAAACATCTCTGATGGAGAGCCTCCATCTTCCTCATCTCAGGCTCTCCAACTCGGCCCTCTTTATAGACCTACAACACAAACACAATTTTTTAAAGTGTTTTCAATGAAGTCTCTTATGCTCACCAAGGCTGCATTTTTGATCAAAAATTCCAATTTAAAACAACTGTTTTCTATTTATCACATCATGGCTAATAACACTCCTTAAAGGGGTAGTTCACAAAAATGAAAACTCTTGTCATCATTTACTCACCCTCATGTTGTTCTAAATCAGTTTTCTTTCTACTGTTGAACATAGAAGATATTTGAAGAATGCTGTTAACGGTAGCCATTGACTTCACTGTATTTCCATACTGTCAATGGCTGCCATCAACATTCTTCAAAATATCTTCTTTTGTGTTCAACAGAAGAAAGAAACTTGTACAAGTTTGGAACAAAGTGAGAGTCAGTAAATGTTGACAGAATTAAATTTTTGGAGGTGAACTATCCCTTTAAATTTGATAATATCACAGCAACATACAGCCTTAGTACATTTAATTATAATGTGCATTTATTTTCACCTTCTCCAGCTCCTCTTCCACAGCTTTTCTCTCCCTATGGGCTCTTTCAATCTGTGTCTCTTTATCGGCACATTCCTACACGCACAACCACAGAAAGAAATATGTTGATTTGCAATGGTGACAGTTGTAGCTATACACATCTGTACATATGCTGATGAATGTGTCACCAGTTGCAGGGCAGAAAGCTCCTCAGCCATACGATGAATCTGAACGTTACACTGCTTACGGACACTCTCTACCTATAAAAGGAGGAAAAGATTCAGATGTGGTTACAGAAGTGCAAGCCAAAATTAATAGGATTGCCAAACTGGATGGAGCAATTTGATAAAATGTTTGACTTTCATTTTAGATGCTCAAGAGACTCTTCTCGACAGGTAAGCTAAACATAAGCTTTTTAAGCTACACACTGATAAAATAGTAAGATATTGTGAGGATAATAACAATGGTAAGAACATGGTAGGGCGTTGTTTGAAAACTATGCTTTATTTAAAAGTTAAAATAGTTCCTAGTTCCTGTAGTGCCAACACGCCAAAAAGTGGGTGTTTTCACCAATAGTTATAGGAACTATAAAAATGCTCCTCATGGTGCCTAAAATATCATCTAGGTAGGCTCACTAGGGTTGGAGCAAAGCCGAATTAAACGTGTCTGAGAGTAGACCTGATGCTGTATTCTGTTGTCTCCCTTTGAAAGTCCCCAAGAAGGTTAGCAGTGATCACCTCTTTCCTGGTGCGCATGGCAGCATCCTGGATCAGCTGCTTCATGGCATCTTTCATCTTCTCCAGCTCTTCTGCTCTCTGTTTCTCCCTCAGCTGAGCCTAGAGTAACATATAAACACAGCAAAATGATTTTAGACTGTGAGAAGTCAGGTACGTATAGAAGAGCTCTTGAACTGGGCCTGTGCGGTGTGTTTATTTGGAGTGTGACCTGTTCTCTCTGAAGCGAGGCTTCCTCAGCCAGCTGGATGGAGTTGCGGAGGCGACTGAGGGCTTCAAATTTCTCCTCTTCCAGAGAGGAGCAGCGACCCTGCAGTTCTCCCACTTGCCGCTCCCAATCCGTCTGCTTCCTGCGCACTGATTCAGAGTCCTGCGTTGCAGCTTTGAGTCTGAAAAACAAAACAAAACAAAATACAAATAAAATAACATATATCCATATTTTCAATAAGAATTAAAAAAGGAAACAATCTATACAAACAAATCTATACAAACTCCTTCGCAAAAAACAAAAAACAAAGTTACATTATTACATATTTGTATGTTCATTAGTAAAAATAAATGTAGTGATATGTGCAAATAATTTTTTTTATATCTTTTCTTTTTTGGAGGCTGGGTCAGTTGTTTTAAAACTTCATATGTACATTACTGTTTTTTTTATTTTTTTTAAATTAACATTTATGCTCACAAAGACTGCTTTTATTTAATCAATCATATAGAAAAGTAGTATAATATTAAACTGTAACAGTGCATAAAAACAGTAGCATAATATTGTAAAATATTATTGCAACTCAAATAAGCTGTTTTCTATTTTAACATTTTAAAATTACATTTATTTAATTTATTAAGGCAGCCTTTACTCCAGTCTTCAGTGTCACATGATCCTTCAAAAATCATTATAATATGCTGATTTAAATCTAAGGAAACAATTTATTATATTTATTATCAGTGTTATAATAATAGTAGTATCAAATGGCTATGCTCCTTATTTTTGTGTAAATCATGATATGTTTTATTTATTATTTTATGACGAATAGAAAGTTCAAAAGAACAACATTAATTTGAAGCTAATATTTTTCAGCATTATAACATGGTCTTGACCATATTATTTGATTAATTCTATGGATCCTTGCTGAATTTAAGTGTTATTTCTTTTAAATAAATCGTATTTACTTCATTATTAATCTTTACCTGGCTTCTAGCTGCTTCAGTGCTGCTTGTAGTTGCTGTAGTCTCCGATCAGATGCTTCTTCTCTACCCTGAGCTTCTGCTGCGTCCTCTTCCTGCACCATTACACAAACATGACTTCATTAGAAAAAAATCTAAAAAAGCACAAAAATAGAAACATTAACAGTGTATGCAAGCTGTCTGTCTCTCACCCTCCTCTGCATCTGATCCTGGACATTCTGCAGGAGTCTGGTCATCTCCTCCACTTTAGTCGCAGAGGATCTCTGCTCAAGCTTTGCTTGCCTGAAACACACATACACACAAAGCTGATCTTTTTAGTACTTTCTAAATTTTGACCTTTTTATTTCTTCTTATTGATAGAATAGCAAGATGACAGGAAAAAAATGCAACAATCTTCTAAATTCAGAAAGTTTTAGAGGCATTTCAAAAGCAGTGAGAAAACCAATTTTCACTCCCTGGAGTAAATATGACTGCACTTGTGTTAAAATCATGATAAACACACTGAGCTGACTGAATTATAAACATATGAGCCAAACAGAACAGAAGTCAAGCTTAAGTCTTAAAGGGTTGGCCATCTGTAACGCTACCTGAGTTGGCTGCGTAACTCCTCCAGCTCACTGCTCTGTTCTGCCACCGTCTTCAGGAACTGCTGATTGGTCTGAGTGTGACAGAACAGACATGAACGCAGGCTGAACACTTCAAAGAAATTCGCAAGGATAAAGGAAGTAGGACAGGGTGGAGGGGTTTTGGAGGTCGAGATGGGATAGGTGTGAAAAAGGTGGGTGTGTGAGAGCTACACTGCTTATTAAATATTCACGAATAGAGTAGTATTTCTCTCCTCAACCAACACACACACACACACACAC
This sequence comes from Cyprinus carpio, assembly GCF_018340385.1. NCBI lineage: Eukaryota > Metazoa > Chordata > Actinopteri > Cypriniformes > Cyprinidae > Cyprinus > Cyprinus carpio. Next base: position 17,572,344 of record NC_056597.1, on the reverse strand, counting down.
ACACACACACACACACACACACACACACACACACAGGCTACAATGAACAACACTCAGCCAAACAGGTGGTGTTCTGACTAGTGTGAAAAAAGCATGTGACTAAGAGAGTACAAGGATTAGGCTTTAAAACCATTGCATAACTCACTGTACATGGCAATGATATCACTGATAAAACCCTCTCATAAACATGTAAAATGATATTTCTCAACACATTTTTTGATAAAACAATTTTCAGTGGGAAAAGCGGATTGATTTTATCCACCTGTTCCATTGGATCATGAAACATGGCTGATGACATATTTAAGGGATAAGGTACAGGCCATTATCACAAAATAAAAAGGGTTATTCACCAAATAAATACATAAACATAAAAAAATGCAATGATTTAATTATGTGAGAATTATGTTGCTGTGATATTATCCCAGTTTCACAGACAAGGCTTAAGCCTAATCCCAGACTAAAATGTATGTCTGGGCTGTTTTAACTGAAAGAAATTTGCACTGACTGATCTTATAATATATCAGTGCCGTTGTTTAGTTTTAAAAGATACTTGAATGTCCTTACTGAACTATGGCTAAATCCTGGTTTAACCTAAACCCTGTCTGTGAAACCAGGCCTTAGATCTTAACCAGTATTGTTTACATATTGAAAGAGGAAGTCTTACTGATTCCAGCTTCTGATTGGTCAGCTGGAGCTTCTGGCTGTGTTGCTGAACCTGCACCAGCTGAGTCTAAAACAGCACAGCGATTGTCAGTAAGAGCACAGACAAAGCATTTCAAAAATTAATTAATGTGTATTATAATAAGCTTCAAGCCACGATTAAGTCAATATTTTACAGCCAAAAGCTAATATTGAATTCATATATTCAAATAATTCAGCCCGGCATGCCTTCTGGTTCATGTATAATTATTGGAAAATGCTGCGGGTCTGTTTGCTCTGTTAACTGTGACTGCATGTAGTTAAACCCTGCCCTCTAGTGTTCAATCATCATATTACCTATTCTAGAAATAACTGAGAAAAATAAAAAGGATACTGAACTGATTTCAGAAATCAAATATGAGTATGGCCACCAAATATGTGCTTATCGATGTGCTTATGCTTTATATATATATATATATATATATATATATATATATATATATATATATATATATATATATATATATATATATATATATATATATATATATATATGTGTGTGTTGAGTTTAAAAAGAAACCTATGATCTCCTACATGCATTATAAACAGACTGAACATGTGAAAGTGTTAGTATGTAAACACTGTAACCTGCATATGTTGCCGTTCAACTGCATGTATTTGTCCGTCACTTATGGAGCTCTGGTACTGGGTCTGCAGTCGATCCAACTCATGCGAAGCTGTCTGCCACATCTGAAGAGCCCGTTCTTTCTCCTGGAGACACACACAGAACAAATCAAACTGAAGGTAAATAGACTATGATTGTGGCCTTCCATGAATGTGTATGTAAACCTCTCTCTGAATACCACTGCTATCTGAGATGCAATGTTAACTGAACTTAACTGATAAATTTATACTGTAGCTCAACTTGCAGAGAATTTAATTATGATGCTAGCAATGTCAAGGTCATGAGATTTATTGGCAGGGAATACACATATTTCTCTTGCACTTTAACTTGTTTTGCATAAAGCATAAAGGAGGAAAAATAAATCAAGTTTATTGTTTATGTTAAGATTTGCTTAATTACAGTAACTGCAGTAACAATTATATTTTGATGTAAATACGCTGAATGGAAGAGATTTTTATAACTACAGCAATTAAAGCTTTTAAATGTTTTGGCTATGACTCAGAATGCATTTAAATTTCATTTTGACACAAATTGACTTGTGTTTTTATAAAAACATTTCAAAATGTAAAATGTCCGTGAATACTCCTGAGTATTAATGCAAATGAACTGCTGAATTCAAACCGATTCATTAAAACGGACAGTTTGCAAAAACTGATTTGCATGAATGAATCATATTCCCAGATCTATCCCTTTTTTGCTAATGAGTTTTAAACCAGAGATGCTATTAAAATATTTTAGTCTTAATGGTCTCATTCTTTTTGCAAAACAAGTAGTGGGAAAACTAGCACACAGTTTGCAAATATTCACAATATTGCTTATTTGATATTGCCAAACATCCAATATATTCTAATATATAACAGATACATCTAATTATAATATAATATAGCCATGCAGTTACTATTCTTCTTTTCACTTTGCTTCCTCTTTCTGTATTACCACCTTTATGATGAGAAAGAGTGATGTCTCACTGGAAGTTTCATTTCTAGCTAATTATTTAATTCTCAGTCAGTTAGGAAATTAGAAATGTGAATATGAATCAGAAGGTCCACAAACCCAAAAAAAAGTCACTTGAGATTTGACTTGAACTGATGCGCTCTCTAGAGAGGTTTAGATGTGATTTGCAGCATAACATTTTGGTGAACTGCTCCCTAAAGAAGGGCAAAGATGAGCAATGTCGGGCTGAAAGTGGAACGCTTGATGAGTGTCGCACGAATATCTCCGTAACTCCGTAATGTCAAGTGTTGATATGTAATCCTCAGTAGCACCTGGAGCGTACTCCACGCTGATTAAAACCCATTCCCTCAGCACAACATGACCTGCACCGTCTCATCACGTATTAACTAAAGAACGAAGCTTTAAAGCGGGGATAACCCCCGGATCACAAGAGTTGGAATACAGGGCCAGGAAAGTGCCTGTGGGTTTGTGGTGCCATAGACCAACTCATGGGAGTTTAGAGGTGGGTTTGGAACAGGTCTGGATATTCACCTCCACGGCACACTTAACCTGCTCCTCGAGATTGCTAATGGCGATTGCATCCGCTGTAGCATCTCCTCCTGTTCCAGTGGATAGAGACTGCAACTGCTTTTCAATGGACATTCTCTGCTCAGCATGAAGCCTGCAAATAAAAATTAATATACACAGTTATCGCAAAAGGTCAACCTTCGTAAACCTTTGGGAATTATCTGCGGACATGCTTTAATTTGTTCTGAAATATTAACTGACTCATGACTTCGAGGTCCTAGTAATAGATTGGCAGATGTGCACATAATCAAATTAAATCAGTGTCAGAAGAAAGTAGATATATTTAAAAGCAAGTTTTTTTTCCCGTTAATGTTAATATTTAATTTAATAATTTAATAAATGTAATAATTTAAGATGTATTTGTCATTTTGCTTTTCTTTTTTCATGTAAATATTGTTGGATCTGCTATGTTTAATTGATTCAATCGTCACTTTGTGTTCTTTTACTATTAGTGCTGTCAAACGATTAATCGCATCCAAAATAAAACATTACATAATATATGTGTATATTTATTATGTATATATAAATATATACACATGCATGTATATATTTAAGAAAATTAAGTTATATTTATATATTAAATATATTTATATATATAATATAAATTATAAGAATATAAACATATAAATGTATATACACATGTAAATATTTTCAAAATACATACTATATGTGCGTGTATTTATATGTGAGACCCTGGACCACAAAACTTAACAGTCTTAAGTCGCTGGGGTATATTTGTAGCAATAACCAAAAAAACATTGTATGGGTCAAAATTATCGATTTTTCTTTTATGCCAAAAATCATTAGGATATTATGTAAAGATCATGTTCCATGAAGATATTTTGTAAATTTCCTACAGTAAATATATCAAAACCTAATTTTTGGTGAGTAATATGCATTGATAAGAACTTCATTTGGACAACTGTAAAGGCAATTTTCTCAGTATTTAGATTGTTTTGCACCCTCAGATTCTAGATATTCAAATAGTTGTACCTCAGCCAAATATTGTCCTATCATAACAAACCATACATCACTGGAAAGCTTATTTATTCAACTTTCATATGATGTATAAATCTCAGTTTCGAGAAATTGACCCTTATGACTGGTTTTGTGGTCCACGGTCACATATACATAATAAATATACACAGTACACATACATATATTATGTAAACAAATTTTTTTTTATCTTGGATGCGATTAATCGTGATTAATCATTTGACAGCACTAATTACTATACAATACTGACAATTAGATCATGGTGGGGGTGCAAGTTTTCCTAGTAGGGCCCTATGAAATCATTTTTTCCCAAAGTGAGTTTTTTTTTTTTTTTTTTTTAAATTCCATTTGAATTTTTCTAGACTCTGTTTTAATGTCAAAAAATAAATAAATATCAAAAGCATGTCTAACTGATTGAAATCATGAAACAATTTAACATCAATTTATTAAATATTTAACAAAACTTTTAAAACATTTTAAGGTCTATGGCATATGTTTTAGTTTTCCTCCCCTCAAAAAAGTTTTACTCATTAAATTTTCTGGATTTAATTTTCATTTCATTTTTAATAATCAAAAGCATCTCTAATTAATTAATTATATTAAAAAAATAATAATTATTATTTTATTTATATTTTCACAAATACTTTGCAGTGTATTTACATTTTTCTGGTAAATATTCCTTAAAAAAATATTTTAATAATATTTGTATTATTTGCACTATCATTACATTAAGTAATATATTTCTGTCACAGTTTCTTCAAGTTAAACCAAACTTTAATTTTTACAGGGTTAGTTTCTGATTGTATATATGACTATAGTTTTTCTCAAAAGAAACAGTAAAATGCTCATGAAGTGACTCTCAGAGCAGTTCTATAGATTATGTTCATGTGACCATGTACTCATAGATTGAGGCAGCAGAGGCTGAAAACACAGCGAGTGCACACGCTTCAGTATGTGTGTAGTAAATGATGCCGCGCGTCTATGCCATTTATTTACACAGACACGCAGAACATGCAGGATCCACATTTAAATATCATATTGTGGCCTAATATTCTCAAAAACTGAACCATATGGTGGATTGATTTTAGTGCACTAACCTACTATTGATTAATTCATCCAAAATTTGGCAAATTCTGTGAAATTCCAGGTTATACAATACATTTTTGTGATTGGATTCCACGATTCCGTCCGCAATTTCCACATTGCAGAAATCATAGGGCTCTACTCTAGATTGAAGCACGAAACTTTCTCCCACAAATAAAGTGAATTTACATAAAGGGTGGGCTGTGATTACCAAAGCCACCTCATCTTGCGCTGCAGAAGCTGTTAGCACTGTCTGACTCTGATAATAAATCAGTGGCTGGATGGAGAAATCAGCAGGAGATCCATTCGAAAGCTCTTACCGCTCGTTTTCCTTAACCACCTGCTCCAGGCTTGCTTTGACGTCTGTCATCTGCTTCTGAGTGTTTGACAGGGAGAAACAAGCGTGTGAGTGAGTGGTGGGAGGAGGATGATGATTGAGAGAGACTGAGAGAAAGTGTACTCTTGAATGGCAAACTTATTATAGGAGAAATTCACTTGACTTGGGATTAAACTGCAATTTAAAGCTGACAGTATGAAAACAGCCCCATCAAGCCCTGACAGTCATAAAACCTCACTGTAATGTGAGCATTTATGTGTTGTAAGCATTTGTGTAGGGTAGTAATGTGTACCTGATAGAACTTGAGCTGCATCTCCATCTGTTGTATGTGCCTGTCATATTCTTCAATTAGAGGAGCCATTAGACTGAAAACACACACCCAGGTCAGAAAACAACATCGTGAAACATTTAAAGATGTAAAAGACAGATTTTTTTTTTTTTTAAATATGAACTGGATGCATGTTTAAAATAGTAGAGGACTTGAACCAGAGACTGTAGTAGCAGTTTTTTTTTAAGGCCGTAGAGACTCACCCTCTGTCTGAGATCCAGGGAGCTGCAGATTCCATGACCACATCAACTGTCTAAAAAAAAAAGTGAAAGATTTTTTTTTTTTTTTTTTTTTAGTCTACAGATGGTTTCCCAAATCCTTCAAGCCTTAATTCTGGGTTTCTGCAGGTTTATGAATTTAAATTAAGACTTTTAAGACCTTTGTGAGACCAAGAAAACTTAGGAAATAAACTGAATGGAACATGATAAATCAGTATATCATCATCATTGATTTTGTCTTGTTTTCTAGTGCAAATGTCTAAAAGATTCCTAAATCATTTGCCTAAGTAAAATTATATCAAATAAAGAGTCTTATTTACGGTGAAATTGATCAAAACAGAGTGCGTTTATTATGAAAAAAATAAATAAAAAATGTTTATCAAAAGCGAAAATAAGATTTCATACCCCATTGACGGACATTTGTTCTTGTTTTAAGCATAAACTCAATTTTGTTCAATTTACTCTGAAAACAAGACTTTATAAGTTCATTCTGCATCTTGAGTAAATGTGTCTTGATTTAAGGATGTTTAGATATTTGTTTTGGAAAACGGCAAAAATACTGAGGAAGATATTCATTCTTCTGCAGTGCATGCAACATTTAATGACGTAACTATGAATTTAAGAGTTTCTGCTTCGTTTTAAGACCTTTTAAGGGCTTAATTTGTGGAAGGGTGAATTAAGAATTACGTTTATTTTAGAAATTTTCTGTTTATTTTTTCCCCTATTGCTCTGACTTAAATATGGTGAAAATTTACAATCTGTTATAATTTACTCTCTTGTTATTCCAAGCCTGTTTAGAAACCCTTCACTTTCTTTGTATGGGAAATAATGCAGTAACAGTGAATGGTGACTCGAGCTGTTAGTTCTCACATTCTACCTTAACATCTTTTGCATTACACAAAAGTCATACAGGTTTGGAACAACGTGAGTGTGAGATGATAACAGAATTTGTATTTATTTAGCTATGAACTCTTCTATTTGTACTTAACCAAACATTCATTCTGGACCACAGGAGAATAATGCCGATATCTATAATTCAACAAATAAAAGTGCCATTTAATTATAAATCTAACCTGTGACACCGAGGAGGGAGGAGGAAATTCATCCTGATATCGACCCAGGACAGAGTTTAAACGATTCACTGATAAGACAAAAACAAAGTTCAAGTGTCGATGAATATAATGCATGATTGTAAAACTGTTCACAACATAATTTCTGAGATCTAGCGTAATTCACCTTGATCTCGAAGAAACTCGACTTCTGTTGTCATTTTTGCATCTGCAGCAGCAAAAAACTTTGTTAGGTCAAACGTATCTGCAAGGCATATGCATTGCTTTGCAAAAATGTATCATCAACATAACTATAATAACATTTAGTATGTAGGTCGGTAGGTAGGTAGTATGCAGCGGGGAACAATTTGCTTTACTGAAGCAGTCAGTTTATACACAGCCAGCACAAATGATCCCTGGAGACTGTCTTTGTGTAGGGATATTAGTTTACCATTGAATTAACTGACTCTATAGAACCATATCATTTATCATTTTGGTCTAATCGAGTAAACGTACATTATTAAAGTGGATTATTACGAAATGGCATATTCTTCAATAGATTAAATGAAAAAGATGTGTAATCTCAGCAACAGCATTAAGCATCATTGGTATCTAGGTGGAGATTTGCATTGGCTAACTAGCAAGCTAACGGCTACACATATATCAACATTCGTTATAAACGTGCTGAACACTCTGTCAGAAAACTTAAGTGAATTATAAATGTTTATTTTTTTCCAACGCGTAACATGAGAGATGACAAAATAGCAGAAATACGTAAATAAATGCAATGCTATAAGGATAGGTACCTCCAAATCCTTCCGCCTTGTAGTTTAAAGATCCTCCCAGCCAATCAGATTCATGTTCACGGACGCTCGGATTCAACCTCAGAGCCAATCAGATTCATCCTCAAGAACGCGGTGCAACTTCTTAAAATGTTCCCGGGAAATTTCAACCCGCTTGCGTTCCGTGCGTCTTACGGAGTTCCTGTTTTTTTTTTTTTCATGGTTCTTGAATTGAGGAACTATCAACATGAGGACCCTCGATGTGATCGAATAGGTTAGACTTTACTTCACTGTTTTTTGTTTTTATTTGTTATTTTATTTAATACTGACTATGTGGCTGACTGCTGAAACTTACCTGGGATTCTTAGTTGTTGTCGTGTGTGTGAAATCAGGAAGTGTTCTTCGAAAAAAACATCAGGTGTTAAGTTTATGATATCAGATAAGTTAATGATGGCTTATGACTGTTGAACTTTATTTCATTATCAGACTGTCCTGTGTCCTGAGCTGCTTAAGACATATACGAGCACAGAACAGTGTCGCTGTTAATAATACTTTATATTAACAGACATATAACTTTTAAGAACTTAATCAGATAGTAATTTATTATTATTTCAGGTCTTGATAGAAATAAATAATATTTTACCATGCTTAACAGTGTCTGCGTCGGTTGTATCCTCCTGACTGTCATGGAGTTCCACATCAGACATACCTGGGACAGCTTACCTGTGGATCATGAGCCGGTAAAGATTCGCTTCTCACCTGGCGAGGATGGTTTGTTAATGCAGGTGACTGCTCCTTTCTTTAATGACCCCCCTGCACCAGCCGGACCACCTGGAGAGCCGTTCCCTGGTCTCTGGGACTATGAGGGTAAATTCATCTGTACTTTTAATAAAGGTCCAATTTGTCAGTTTTGGTTTATAGATTGAGTTTCTTACTTTCAAATGACTAGATAAAGAATTTGTGCAATCAGCTGATCATGTTGATCCTTGGACTATTACCAGATAAATCAAAAAGATTTAACTTTGGTGCACACTTGAATTAAACTTAGAGGAGAAAGTTAACACTAAATAAATGTTTACCTTTCACTGATTTTCTGTGAATTTCCAACTGACAGTTTTTACAATTTTACAATCTCTTTGACTAATTTTTCAGTGGTGGAGTCATTCTTCCTGAACAGCGACACTGAGCAGTATCTGGAGGTGGAAGTCTGCCCGTAAGTTAAGCCTACAGTGTTGATCAGGCAGCAGGAAGATTTTTCATTGCTAACTTGTAATTGAAATAATATTTTGATATTACAGTCATGGACAACATCTTATTCTGCTATTGAATGGAAAACATAATGCATTTATGGTAAGAAAATACACACTGTACATCAGTTTATTATTTTTTTTAGTAAAAAATACAGTTAAAACTATCAAATATTATGACAGTTTAAAATAACTTTTATATTTGAATATTTTAAAATGTAAAGTATTCCTGTGACCGTAAAGCTGACTTACTCCAGCAGCCATTACTCCAGTCTTCAGTGTCACACGATCCTTTAGAAATCATCTTTAATCAATTAATTTGCTGATTTGGTGGTCAAGAAACATTGATTATTATTATAGATGTTGAAGACTGTTGTGGTGCTTAATATTTCTGTAATTTCTGAAATCGTGATGCATTCAACAGTGCCTTTACTGTCACATTTGATCAAGTATGGTTTATAACAGCAATTGTCTAAACATTAAAATGCAGAAAAGCTTAATGTAATAGTACAGGAGATAAAAAAAATGCAATGATATGAAATGTTCTTATGCTAATCTTGACCATTAGCTTATTATTTTGTAATAATGTTTGTGCTATAACCTGTTACAGCAACAACTCCCTCTATCATTCAAAGCCAATATAGAGGACAAGACATGGAAGGGAGAAGCACTTCTACCTTGGAGGTATTTCCCTCAGGGCATCAATAAGATGAATTCCTATGCCATCCATGGCTCTGGAGCTGGAAGGACCTATGAGGCTCTGTATCCTGTTCCTAGAGAAGACCTAGTAGAAGGACAGGGACCAGACTTGTAAGTTTAGATATCTTAAAATGATTTGTTTCCTTTTAATGGGTCTTAACATCACCAGGATTATAACATTTCTTATCTCATCTGAACAGTCATCGACTTGAGTATTTTCAAGACTTCACTCTTCAAAGCATCATGGGAGAAGATTGGGTTCAGCCAGAATCTGACCTGTGGGATTTGGCAAGAAAATGACCAGCTGAAAATCACAAATGAACTTAAAACTGTCTTCTAACCGGCTTTTTTAATGCAGTAATTACTCGCAATTTGCTTCCATGGCTATGTTAGAGCACAAACTCCGCTGCAGTCTAATCAAAGTTAATGATGTGGCTTGTTTTAATGTGGGTGTAATAGCAATATAATGGCTTTTATTATCACAATTTAATAAATCTTCTCTCAGTAATGCGGCACTAATCTCAGCAGTAAGTACTCTATCCAGCACCAAATGTTTATGTAGCAAATGGGAATTGTTCATTTTATATAGGCTACTGAAACGAAAATGACCATTTAATAACGGAGATGGTAAATGAGGAAATCGAACATTTTAATAAACAGACGATAAAATGTAAGTTTTGTTTGTCCTGTCTTGGTAACATATAGTGCTTCTATATATTAAATAGCCTACTGTATAAGTTACATGAAGATTCCTTCGGTTTTCAAGAGCAAAATTAGTAATTTTCAATTAACATTTGCCTAAACCTACCACAAGATGATTCCTTAAATCCCTTTTATGTGTTGTTATTAGGTCTGCAGCAATTTCGTGCAACCTTTGCGTATCTGGCATGAGCTGAAGGAAAACCTCTTCTAAAAACAGCCCAGTTTTAACTCTCTCAACAAACCCATGCGTATCATCGATAGGCGCTGCGTAAACTACAAATTAGCTGCTAATAAGACGGAACACGGGTTTATAATTACAGCCGCTATCCGTTAAATGAATATTAACAGTGACTAATTACCGAGACGCTGCTCTCGCGCTGCAGAACTCCTGACACGAGCGCGCTCTGCGGGCGTGAGCTGAATGCGCGCGCCGTACCCGAGAGCGAAGGTCATGGCTAACCAAAGGAGGCCGATATTAAAAATATCTTGAACTTGTTTATACAAACATTTTTCTGATATTATAACTTAAAACTTTAAAAGGGCACATTTTAAGGGTTCGTGTTATAGTGCTGCTATTACTTAAACACCAAATTCATGGAAACAAACATCATGTAGCCTAATCTGTTAATATGTAACTAATTTGCTTCTAAATGCTTAGTTTATTTATTAATTTTTTATTAATAATTAATTATGGCATACATTATTTATAGCTACACACATACACAAACACATATTAATTACATACACATTATTTACAATGAATTATATGTTGTATATTATATTAATGTCCATATTATTAAATATCTTCATTGTTGTTGTTATATGTAATTTGTATAACATGGAAAAAGATGTTACTCAAATTCATCTGTTGGGAATGCAGAGAGGCACGACACATTACTAATATATTAAGCCTAAATAAATAAATAAATAAAAATTGAACCCAGTAGAAAGAATCACATCCAGGCCCGTACTCAAATTACACACACAGACTCAGAGTAATCGCATTTGTTCTCTCCACATGCAATCTATTCACTGGGGGAAACAGCGGAGTACAAATTGCTTCTTGTTAGGAGCAGAGCGAAGTCAATCAGATGGCCTTCCACTCATGTTTTTTAAATCAGGGAGAATTTATGAGCTGACATTTTATAATTGATAGGAGGCCTGTTCAAAACTGAATGGGTAGATTGGGCACTGGCATGTTTTCAGAGGTATTTCTGCTAGCTGAACAGCGTAAGCCACACGGAAATGGAATAGATTTCATCGAATACACATTAGATACAACCCTGAATGCCGAAGGGAGGGGTAAATATTGTCACTCCTTTTTTTAAAAAATGAGAATGAATCATGTTTGTTATTTGATTCCATTATATCCATAATGGACCTGTTTACCTGTCGCTTTTGTCCCTTCCATCCATTTGTCAGAGGCAGGTAATATCTGCACTAAATTATTGATTCCCATCTATTGGAAAACACATAACAAACAAATATTTTGAACCTGCAATAGTGTCTAGTGGCAGTTTACAAAGCATTTTTTTTCCTATCAGAGATAATTTTGATAGATTTTTTTGTTTTGTTCATCACTAAAAAATATCAATCATTGCGCTCTGAGCTACAAAAATGTGTTTCCATGGCAACAAACGCTTTTCTGGATAAAAGGGGCTGTCAGGGAGAATATTTTCCTTTATAACTCTGTCATAATCATAAACATTAGTACAATACACTCTCTCTCACGCACGCACATCAGTGAAGCCCATTAAAGGCCACTATAAAAGAAGGAGGCCTAAAAGTAAGGGATGATAAAGAACCACACTTGCAAAGCGGAGGCTATTTTTTTTTATACTGATTTTAAGGGGAGGGGAAGATGATAAATCTGAGTTGGGAGGCAGTAATAAGAGAGGATGGCAGGCAACACAACATTATCAGGCTGTTTGTGCTGTGTGGAAGTGCTGGAGGGGGAGGGCCGCCGAGGAGAGCCTTTACCCGCGCGACACCCTCTGATTGATAGTGGAATAAAGGTCGTTCCGTGTGATGAATGAATATTTCGATATAACCCAATCACGGTGCACAGGAAAACGAATGACTGGATGAGAACAAGATGAGCGGGTCCACCGAGGGCAAGGCACGCAGGGCCAGCAGAGACACTAAATCACAACATAACAGAATTGAACTTTATATGGCCATAAATGGGGGAGTATGTGGAGAGACGGGGTTGAAAACACTACCTGGATACTCTCAGTTTTTCTGTCAATACTAAACCCATGAAGAAAGAGAAAGAGGCGGGGGACACGCATGAGACGGAGCCAAGAGTCTTTCCACAAGACATTTAGAGGTCATGCTCTAAAGCGAACGTGGTAACTGTGGAGTTGTTCATAAAGTGGTTAACTCACAGTGAGATGCTCTGTTTGGGCACAAGGGTCAGTTTGATGAAATATCAGCTCCCATTTGTCTGAGAACTACAGATGGGTGAGCGGAAGACGAATGCTGCAGTTAGACAGCCAAAACAGCATTTCCGTCCTGATGTGCTTGGAATTGTATTGATTAATATCACAGACAAAACTAACTAGCTACACAACAGTTACGCTCTTATGGGAAATGAAAAGCCTGCAAGGATGAGATAAGTATCTGTGATTGCACATTAGATGACAAGTGAGTCACTGAATCGTTCAGTTCTACTGATTCTTTTACACGGCTGTGTCCAAAATAGCCCCCATTCACCTTATTTTGCAATATGGGAACAAGATGCTTTTTGTGAATGTGCAATATTTCTGAATCATTAGCCGTAACTAGTAGAATAACAAAGTGCAGTAAAACTATTTTGCACTACAATACAGTGTTTATGATTATTATAAGAAATACCAGTTTGCAATATCAAGTAGAATAACGGGCTATTTGTGTACAGCTGAAATGACTAAAAGCAGATTACAACAGAAGCCTTGATTACACAATATTACTTATTATTAAAAGTTACCTTTTGTTTCACTGGCTAAAATAATTTCAAACAAAGCCACAGCAGAATCTAGTGTTCCTGAATGAACCATTGTTTTTTTTTTTTTTTTTTTTTTTGAATGATTCGGTTGAGTGAATAATTCAATGACTTGCTTGTTTTGTTCCTGAATAAATTACACTAGAACTACAAAGGCAGTCATTTTGAACGTTTTTAAATTTTGAAACGTAATAACTTTGATGAAATAAAACCCATATAACTATAATACCCCGACATTCCCTAAATGTGTGTATATTTGATTATAACATTGTTATTTTGTTACTTATTATTTATTTGTGTACATCAATTAAAGCAGCACATTAATTTGGAACGTGATTAAACTGACCTGGAACTACCTGTGCATTAAATGGTTTTACTGCATACCTTCCAGCCAATCAGAATCCAGTATTCAGACAGACATGGAATAAAATATCACACCCGCAACCATTCTATTCTGGAATTTGTTCTATATTGTGCCTTAAATGATCTTAATATGGAATATCTCAGGCTCTGCAGCCATTTAGAAAGATTTCTAATTAATTGTTGAATAAGGCTTAATGGACTGTGCTACATGTTAATTACCCTACAAAACATTAAATAACCATTTTGAAAACCATCAAAGTAGTCAATGGAAAATCATCAATTAGTTAATCAAGTCTCTTTGCTTAATTAACAGAAAATGTCTGAGGCATCTTGCCCTTTTCTCAATTAAAAAGCTCCACATAAACATAGAAAGCATTATTTGCTTGTCAAGTACTATCATACTAATATTTCATAAGCTATCATAAAGCAGATGACTAAGCCTGGTAGAGAGAGGGTGAGAGGGACATTTTTTATTATTGCTTTGCCTTAGTCATTTGCTTCTTTATCTTCTGGCTGTGGTGATATCAGAATGCCATAGAGAAGATACAGCAGGCAGAAGATAAAACTGACACGTCTCACTCCAGTTAACTCTGTTTCTCTGTCTGCCGACAGAAATGCTCATCTGCATGTCCAACAGGATCATTTCTTACACTCAGATTAAAGTCTGAAAAGCTCAGACACATGTGCTCGCTTTTAGTCCTCTTTTCTTTTTGTGTCACTTTGCTTTCTGACACGGTACCATCTGTCTCACGGCATGAGTTTCTCAGCATTATCCAATTATCTAAGAGGTAAAGCATGTACTGCTCAGGTTGCTACCTTGACAAAATCAATAAAAATTCATAATGTCTGATACTACTGTCTTCGGAGCACACCATGATCTTTGGTGAAGAGAAGAAAATAAAGAAGATAGTGGTCCTGGAGAGTAGGGACAAATGACAATTGAGTGGAACTCGGTTCGGTGAATCAAAACAAATTCACAGAGTATGCTGAAATTATTCAGTGTTATGAACACAATACACAGAGTACCACGAAGTAATGGACCATTACAAGAAGAAGAAATGTCCATTTACACAGAACAAATGATGGGAAAGGTCCATGCACTGCTGAAAATTTCCACAAATAGGGTGTACACTTATAGATGCACGATAATATGAACTATAAGATTGGAGAAAATAAATAAATAAATAAATTAGCATGAGAAATATAATTAGTTTTCAATCCATCAAAATCTGCCCTCACCCTTAAACTAGATTGTCCCACATCAATATGTTTTCAATAATTATGAATACAAATGGTTGTGCTGACTGTATCTGTCAAGCTCAACCAAGTGACAGATTAATTTAGACTAAATTTACAACCTGTATGTGTGTTTTTAATGGATTTTTATTGAATTTTCAGCTAATTATATAATACTAGTTAATTAAACCCTTTTATTTATTTTTCTTCTAATTATTCAATATTAGTTCATTGAACTTTGAAATATATAAAATATTTATTGCTAAAAAAAATACATATTTATTGCTAAAAAAAAATCATGTTTGTTAAACTAGCAAAATAATTGTGATCCATATATTAAAAGAAAAATAAAGGTTAAAGGTTGAAGATTATTACTGACTAATTACATTTACATTGACCATTTATATGCAGCTCAAATAAGAGGTTGTCATTTGATGACTAAACTATTGTGCTATCCAGTGGAAAACACACACACACACACACACACACACACACACACACACACACACACATATATATATCTGTCTTCTCTTTTTGTTCTCTCTCTCTCTCCGGCCCGATTTTCTCTCTTCTCTCATCCTCCGCTTTATCCGCCTTAGGGAAATATTTCCACCTACACTGTAATTCTTACTGTTTCTCATTTATTTATTTATATTTATGTTTATATTTATTTACTTCTTTATTTATAACACATATCTAGCTTCTCAACTTTCAAAGCAGCTGCATGTCTGTAACACCTTCACTGCAGGTATAAACACAAAACAGACAATTTTAAAAATCTACAAATGTTGTATATGCCATTAATATGTCAATTAAATGTAATAACTTACATAGAATGTACCATAGTATTGTTGCTTTTCTCTTAATAAATATAATTAAAAATGTTCTCTATATCAAATGGTGTAAGCTTTTACTGACACCTAAGTTGAAGCAACAAAAATATCTGTAGTAACTGTGGTACTTTGGCAGAACTTGGTTACCATAGTTATTTTTTGTAAGGGTAATTACAAGCAACCAGGGAGACATACGGAACCAATATGCGCTAATAAATGTGACACAAATCAAGTTACACAACACAAACTGCAGTCTGACAGCACCACATGTCAGAACTCAAAAGTGACAATGGAAAGTAATGTTTATAGTACTAATATTTGACAGGTGATGTGCTAGAACAGGGTAACATCATCTAAGATTGCTATGATAGAATATTTATAAAAACAAGCAGTTTTCAATTATTTTAAAAGACTGAAACATGAAAGAACATTAACAAAACACTTGTGATACATAATTGATCTTAATTCATTAAAATATCAGCTTACTTTTTGAAATATTCACCCAGGCTGCCAGTAAGATCAGTTGCACCAAAAAAGTGTTTCCAGAGTTAAAACACTCGCAATTACCAGATATGACATCTGGAAAAAAATTCAAATTTTAGAATACATGCACCCATTACAACTACACAGACTTCAAAAAAAGAAACGTTTACCCATTTGATAGTAATTAAAAACTCCAGCCTTGATAAAACTGACTTCATAAGCACAAATCTTTCAGCAAGACCATCATTCTGTGATTGCTTTAGGGCATATATTTGATATTGACATATCCCAGCTGCCATAAGACATCTGCAGGCATCCGATGCCATTCTGAATTCATTACAATTAATTTTACTCAGTGCTGAGTGCTACCAGCTAATCAGGACTCCAAGTGCTCATACGTCTCAGAGAAATTGCACTAAAAATAAAGTTAAGCGTGCCAAGATCAGAGGGACTTCACCATCAAGATTCATCTAATGTGTCATTTAGAATCAAGAGCCCTCCATTTGGCATCATCAGGACTTCAACTAGAATTTCAAATGCTTTTGGATCTCAGAATTGGAATTCATAGGCTAAAAGGCACTGAAAAAGAGTCCCAGAGGGATGGATTTTAATACAAATATATATACTGGTGTGACTGAATGATTAGGGGGAATTATATATACACTACTGGTCAAAAACACATAAACAGCAAAAACAATTAATATACATATACAGCAACTGTAATATTGTGAACTGTTTTATTTTTTAATGTATTTTAAAATGCAAAGCTGAATTTTCAGCATCAGTACTCCATTCTTCAGTGTCACATGATCATTCAGAAATCATTATAATACGCTGTTCAAGAAACATTTCTTATTATTATCAATGTTGAAAACAGTTGTGTACATTTTTTTTAGGATTATTTGATGAAAAGAAAGTTGAAAAGAACGGCACAGAATTTTAGCTGAAGTAGAAAGCTCTTGTAGCATTACAAAAGTCTTTCTATCACTTTTGATCAATTTAATGCATCCTTGCTTAATAAAAGTACGAATTTCTTTCAAAAAAAAAAAAAAAAAAAACTCCTAACAACCTTTTGAATGATAGTGAATACATTACATTACAAAAAAAACAGTAATATTGGAATGATTTCTGAAGAATCCTGTGACACTCAATAATGGAGTAAAGGCTGCATATTAAAACAGAAGAGGCATTTTTATATTAGTAATTATATTTCATAACATCACTTTAATTTAACGTCAAATGACAAATCCAAAGAGGAGGTCAGAGGAAAGATATGTGTGATCCCTTGTCTGTGGTTATGTCAGGGTGAAGGGTCCTCTCTGAGGTGTGGACTAGACTTCTGTCATTGGTAGATAAGAAGGGAAGAATGAAGTAAGCTCTTGGGGTTTGAGGAAAAAAAAATGACATTAAAAAAACCCGACAGCAGTAAGGATGACCACACGCTGAGCATTACTAGCCACCAAACGGACAGCAGCAGCTCCCCTTAGCAACTGTTTAATCTCAACTGTGACAGAACCACCTCTGCAGTGATAGCTCACTGACTTTATATCAGCTTGACCATAGACGTGACCTTCACTCTCCCGTTTAAAGAAGTCCCGCATCTTTCTCTTCTGTACATTGACTTTACACACACACTGGCAATAAAAACAAATTCATAACCATTTCTCACCTTCACACACTGATTACATACAGATATGTGTTTCACCTATAAAGCAATACCACAGTTTTTTGTCAATACAATCACTAAAAAATAACAGTAGTAATATGATTTTGGACATGTACATTTTTGGAAGCATGTTTGAGTACCATATAATTTTGAATTAAATGAATATGAACTTAAGTAAGTATAAATGAAATCTTCATGGTAATAACATTCAGTAAAGAATTACCATAGCATTACAACATATTTTTTTAGAGATAGTATCATGGTGCTTTACTTTGGTATTTTGGTAGCATGTAGTTCCATGATATTTTTGGAAGTATCATAAAACAAATTCAATACCATGGTATTATTCAGAATACCACAGTATAATCCTCTAATAACATCACTATACCATGATACCACCACATTACTTTTTAGTAAGGGTAAAATTGTGGTATTCTTTGAAGTATATTAGTATTTTGGACATGTAGCATAATATTTTTGGAAGTACCATTAAAATACCATGATATTGATCTATTTAAGTACTACCATCTGGTATCATCACTATAGCAACATGCCGCCACTTTACTTTTTTAATATGGGTAATATTGTGGTATTAGTTGAAGTACCTTCATACACCATTGTATATGAATATGGTAATCATTCAGTTTATGAAAGTACCATAGTATTACCATCACTGTAACATGGCACTACCATACTTTACAGCGGTTCTACCCTTTGTCAGGTAAGAGAGGCACTGTAAAGAGACCAGAAAACCACTGTCAGCAGCCAATTACAAAGGAATACAGTCTACATGGAGTTTCTTTTTGGTACACAATGAGCTGGAGTTCATCTCCATCTGATAAACAGTCGCTGCACATACTTCACAAATCTGTTAGATCTTACCACAAACTCTGTCTTTATTGAACTATGTAAAATAGTTCTCCAAACCTTCCCCTCAGGACTGGAACTTTTCTAAGCTTACTGTCCGTTCACACTCACCTCACCGTAGTAGTGATTCCTCATGGTCAAACCTTAAATGGACATTTTGGCCAAAAACAGTTCCAAACATGCAGGACATTCTTTCAACTGTGAACCACTAAAGAATACGTATATCAGAAAACTGCAGTTAATTATAATCAGTATGTGCTTGCAATGCACTTAAGATCTTTAAAGTACATTTAAAAGAAAAACTGTACTTGCACATAATATAATTTTAGTTCAAATTTTAGTTTCTTAAGACTTAAGAATGATTTTTTTTTACTTTAAAGTACACTATATTTTATATAATTTTTTTGCATGTTTAAAGTACTTTATTCTATTTTTAACTGTACATTACACTTGAAGTTAATCTATTTTAAATATACTAAATTGCAACTTTATCATTACAAATTTGTAACTACAAATACATTTTATTACATGACATACAAGTTTCAGTATCAACAATTTTAAAGCGTTATACTAATACTACTGTAAAAAACTAAAAACTCAAATTCAACTTGCCTTTAACAAATCTAAACTATACATTTTCTTTTAAATGTAACGTCTGAAAACATCACAATCAGTTGACACTTTTCTTTTAAAGTATATTATTTCCATAATAAGTATTCTTTTTAAAAGTATGCTAAAATTTATTTTAATTTAATTAATTATTGTTCTTTGTCCCCAACAAGGATCCTCGATGTAAAACCTGGAAACAGCATGTATTGACATCTGAAGGCAATAACAGTCCTAGCTGACTCTCAGTGAATGTAAAAGAGCAGCACAGACATTCTGCTAAATTTCTCCTTTTGAGATCCATGTAAGAAAAACCTCGTTTTGAACTACATTAAGTTGAGAAAATAATGCCAGAGTTTTCATTTTCCAGTGAACTATTTCTTTACTAACTGGAGGATCCAGCAGTAAAACAATTTCTATCCTTGGTTTGCCGTGGCCTGGTGCTTCTTCAGTCTGATTGGACGTTTTTTTGTGTGTCTTGCCATATGAAACCATTTGGAGAAGTGTTCTGCTGACCCCACACATTAAGCACATTAAGCCTTTATGGGGGATTATTACACGCCATTAGCTGGTGTATTGTGTATGAGATGATGTAAGACCTTAAAGAGGACCCTCTGGCTGTGTTAAATGGTCATCCCTCTTTCTCTCTATCTCTGCCTATCTATCTCTCTATCCGTCTATCTCTCGGGAGGGAATATAGCTATGGAAAGGGCTAAATGGATCCACTCACGGTTCTGATGGTCTCTTGCTAACCAAAATGGATATGGGGTGCTGACCTTGACTCGTTCATCTATGTTCGCCTTGGGAACATCCTAGCGCTACAATGCGTGTGCGTGTAAGTTTATACATGTAGGTGAAAAAAAATGGTCCAGCGAGGAAACTTGTCTGTTTTTGTATAGAGTGATTTTCTGAGTTTTGGAGTCTTTATAGCACTTGTCACATCCTGTTACGGAAGATGTGAATAAGAATGTTGAGTGTGTCTTTTAGCTGATCCCACCTGATCTTCTTTCCCCTATCGCTCTGAACTCCTGACAGCAGCTACTATACTTCTGTCTGTGTTTCCTTGAGCATGTATTATTTTTATTTAAAACGATGTCAATCCTCCCACACATATGGGTTATCATCCTCATTGTGGATGTTCCCAAACCTGGTGAGCTGCATGAATAAAACACATTTTAAGGCAACCAAATGTATCCTTTGAAAATGCAATCCCACAATGCAATGCGCCAAGCTCAGGGGGAAAAAAACAGGGATGGCTAATGGTGATTATAAAGAAATGTATACTTTAGTCAGCACTGAAACAAATGAATATAAATCAGTGTTTTTTTTGTTAACTAAAACAAAAGTTATTAATTTTTTTGATAATTGAAATAAAGCTGAAATAAAATATGTTAGATGAAAAATGCAACTTGAAAGCTTAAACGAAAATAAGGAATGTTGCTTTGACAACTAACTAACTAAAAATTAAATAAGTAAAATTACTAAAACTGAAATAATTAAAATAAACAGAAATATGGTAAAACTTTACAATAATGTCCCATTTGTTAATGCTAGTGAATGCATTAACTGGTATTTTTTCAGGTTAGTTAAAAAAAACAAAATACCTGTTCATTGTACGTGTTTGTTCAGATTCGTTAAATAATATTATCAGATACAACTTTTGATTTGAATTAGTAAATGCTGAAATCAACATTAACTAAGATTAATACATGCTTTAGAAGTATTTTTCATTATTAGTTCATCTTATTTAAAGTAGTTAGCTTATATTAAAAAATAGAACCCAAATTAAAGTGTTACCAGAAATATATTTAAAAAAAAACTAGTTTAAAATATAAATAAATACCATAATAACAACACTGATATAAACAGTAGAATTATTTTTCATTGTTAGTTTGTGTTAACTAATGTATGTTGTGTTATCTAATCTACTAATATATGTTAACAAATAGAACCTTATTTTAAAGTGTTGCCAGAAATATAAACAAATAAATATAAAAAATATAAATATGTAAAAAGCACAATGACAAAAATTAAAATAAAAAGATATAATAAAAACTACTTCAAAATATGAATAAATACTATAATCATATACTAAAATAACAATGATATAAATAGTTCAGCGTCATAAAAATATATTACATTACCCATGCAAATTTGAATTCAACAGTTCCAGTGCAGACACGTTGTGACACCTAGAGAGGATGAAAAAGAGAGAGAGGGGTTTTAGAACACAAGAAAAATGCTTATATTTGTTTTCAATTTGAGTTTGTGTGCATGTAAAAATTCTTATTCATTGTATATGAAAATATAATTGCATATCTGAGGTGTCTGAGGAGCTCGAGGCCCTCAAACGAACACTGAATTGCTCATTTTTCCTCTGTTTGTCACTTCCATGCTCTCACTGTCTCTTTCCCCTCGCCACACATCCACAGCCTCACAATAACACAAACAAGCTCCCTCTGCAATGTAGCACTGCTGCGTATACCTGTTATTGATATGAGGGGCACATGATGGAGGAGGCTGTCTCTGCACCCAGAGAGTACAGGCTGTGTGATCAATAGATGGCACTGTGGCTCTTTCTTTCATATGTTTAAGTGTATGTATACATATGTGTGAAAGTGTGAGCAAGTATGTGTGTTTGCCAAGGTCTGAGCTGTACTTAATCACACTGAAGCAAAATCATCAAGATATAATGAAGCACAGGGATTAAACACAAGCACCTTACACACACACACAGCCCTTGAAAGTAGTGATACTCCTCCACAAGCATCTCGTTTCATTTTTCATCATATAAATGACCATTTTGATATATCATAGAAACATTGCAATTAATCAGTTCTTAATGGCACAGTATGAAAATCAATGAAACATATAAAAAAAAAAGTTTAATGAAAGCATGCATATACTCTTAATGTCATTAAAAAATCTAATTATCCTTAAAACAAGATATATTTACCTGAAAATAAAAAAATATTTTTAATTAATTAAATAAATTAAATAACGAATTAAATCGTATATTGTTAGTTGTCCTTGCTAAGGCATACATTACTAATTGTTTGATTATGGTTAGACGACAGACCGATAACCTTCATTAAACTTCAGTGTGTAACTCACTGCACAGAAATGATACCTGAAATTGTATATGTTTTTTTTTAAGGAGAGGTGTGCTATTACTTTTCTGAGTGATCAGACTATTAGTTTTCACCTGCTGGCTGATAAAATGAGAGAGAAAAATACCATAGATTTAAAATGAAAATAATGTAAAAATTATTTTAACGTTTAAAGAACATGTTAAAAGTTTAGTTTTTTTTTTTTTAGTTTTTTTTTTGAGATTACATTACAATCTGGTAATTAGTAATCTATTTTACCATATACAGTGAAAACTAAGTAGTTACATGATATGTAATTTTACTGTAAAATACTGTAAAATTTATGGCATTTGGAAGTAAAACTATGATTTACCTCATGATTTACAGTAAAAAGAAAAGGAAATTCCATAACACATTATATATGATTATATAGAAATTTAGTTTATTCTTTGTTAATCAGTAATGTACATGTATACAGTGTTTTATGTTACCTTTTTATTAAAATTCTTTCACAGAAATTGTAAAAAATAAGTTGTAAGGTTATAAGTAAAAAATATAAAGGAACCAATAAGCCATCCTGTAATATATGATATATTGTCACCAGTGATTTTTTGTAAATTGTAATGACTTTTTAATTACTTGCAATATGTCTTTTATAGTTTCTGGCAACCACAGCTGCCATTTTGCATTTTTCTTTTTTTTAATTGAACAGAACATTTTTAACAGTGTACCTTTATGTCCTTTTGAAGACATCTGACTTTCATTGTAACATTGTATTCTTCAATATATATATATATATATATATATATATATATATATGTGTGTATATATATATATATATATATATATATATATATATATATATATATATATATATATATATATTATATATATTTTTTTTTTTTTTTTTTTTTTTTTTTTGCATTCTGCAAAAGAGAAAAAAAATCACAAAAGTGTGGCTGGGTAGTTACTGACAGAATTTTCATTTTGAGAGAACTTTCCCTTTAACATATTCATGAATAATTGTGTGACGGAAAAACTGAATAGCTCGCCTGTCTCAAAGTCGGGCAGAAACAGAATTTTGTGTCTTTCTTTGTCAGGTCTAGATGAGTCCGACAGCATCTCTGTGAGAGAGAGCGAGATGCCACGTTTATAGTGCCATAACTGTCTAATGACCAGGCGATGGAGTGACAGTCAACACAGGCCCGGGCTTTGTTCAGCTTTATGGATTGACAGGGACACCCTGCGTGGATGAATTTCGTGTGTGTACGGCTCAGAGTGTAATGGCACAGCCGACGACCGGCTTAGGGCTGACATGCCAACACCTCCCACAGACACAACATGCTTACGGTTCATCTTGTCACCACGGGAGACCACATCTAATGGGTAAACAAACGCAGCCATTACCAGGTCAGAGTTGGAGAGTAAATATATAAATGACTGTGGAGAAAAGGGTGGAAAAAAGTCCAAACACAAGCAAGTTAACATCAGACACTGAAGACCCGGTGTATATATCGCGAGTAATTGATTACAAATAGAAAAGGTCGGTCTGTGTGTGTTTGTGTGTGCGTAAAGAGCACGACAGTGTCGGGATCGCTGAGTGACGGGGGAGACGGAGGAGGGAACTTTGCGCAGAATTCAATTTGGGTTGCGATGCTGGGGAGACAATTAAGAGTGACGCACACGGGATGAAAGAGGAAAGGAATAATTACATGAGAGCATGAGGGAGAGAGAAAGAAAGAAAGAAAGCAGTTGAAACATGGAAGGTGGGACGGACTCATGTGGAGAGACAGAGGGAGATGCACTGATGTGTGACAGCCCCTTCTACAGGCCTGTCAGTATCACACACACACACACACACATAAGTCAGACACCCAGATTTTCAAGCACACAGGTTGGAAGAGTCATACAAGGTGCACTGGAGTAGAAAACCCTAGTGTTCATTCAGACTTTTAAAAACATAGAACAAACATATAAAATAATTATATGTGCTGTGCTGACTCTAACATTATCTGTAATGCAAAACTGCCACCACAATCCACCCAGAACATTCAAATGCTGCTTGAAAGCAAACATTCTGTGAGATGTAACCCAATCAAAGCCAAAATGTCTTTTCATAATCGGAATTCAAAAATATATGTTTATGGTTATAAGCCACAGACTGCACTGATAAAACCTGAATTAAGTCAATTTTTTATCATAGTACTTCTCCACTCTGCTCTTTCTGTCAGAGGAAGAGGAATGTATTGCACATTTATTCTACTTTTATTCTTATTGTAAATAATTCTGACTTCAAATAACAGGTTCCCTATATTTCCTGTGTTCCACCAGCTGTATAATACTTCCATAAGTAAAGTTCTTTCCCATTCTGATGTTTCTGATAATAAGAAATTAGATGATGTCATTAAGTTTATTTGTATGATGGGTAAATATCTTATCCACAAAAAAAAAAGATATCTTAAATTTAAACCCAGCTGATCTATATTTATTATTGTCTTCACTTCAAACTTTCTCCTCTAATAAAAATGTTCTGAAGACATCACATAAAAAAGAAATAAAATGAAAAAATAAAATAAAATATAATTCTGAATTTGACAAACAACAGGTCTACATATCAAACATCTGCAGTTCATATAGGAAATAATGTATTACTGTTACAGCATGAAATCATATTTAGACCTATAATATTTTACATAGATCATTTAAACATATAATTTTAATCTACCAATTCTGACTTATTTCTCTGGCAGTGGAAAGTTTATATTGCCAAATTCAGCCATTATAACTTACAATTCGAATTGGGAGATATAAACTCAAAATTAAAAAAAAAAAAAAAAAAAAAAAAAAACATTGTGAGATATAAACTGGAAGTTACATTTGTACCATAATTTGTACCATAAAAAAATAAAACACAAAGTGTAGGACGTTGTCATTTGAAACAGGTGGTATACCACAGGGAAAAAGCACTTGTAGGAAACATCTGCAAACCTTCCCGACATTTTTGACATTTGTGCAGATTTTCCAGATGTCTAAAACTTTTGTAGACCACATAAACAGAGAGAATAAGACAGAAAGAAGGACTCAGTGAGGAATAGGTACTGTACATTTGATGGGGTGATTAGAGGAGAGACAGCAACTAGACAAAACATGAACAAAAGTAGTCTTTAATACACACACACACCAGACACACAGCTCTTCCAGTCAGACGAGGTCGCAGACAGTCAGACAGCCAAACTTGCCAAAGTCTCTGGGGTTGAAAGTGTGTGAGTGTGTGTGCCGTCCAGCTGTGATCTCTCTGCTCGTTGTCCAGTCAGCCATAGACAGCTGCCCTACTATGCTCAGAATTGTGACAGCCTGTCCAAATAGATAGCGATCCCACACTGTGTGTGTTCTGTGTGTATGTGTGTGTGTTTGTGTGTGTGCGTGACCATGCTCTGAGCTGGAATGACCACCGCTGGACTAGCCATCTGACTTATCTATGTCAGGCAATTACAATTCTTGGTATCTAGAGAGAAACGCTTTAAAAAATGTTGACTTCAGTCTTGAATTCAGTTGCCCATTTGCAAAGATTATTTTTATTGTTTTTTTTTTAGTAAAGATTTTATAACTTAATATAATAATGAGTTATTTTTTAATGAGGTAAATTTGATAAGTTTATTTTTTTTGCAGAAATATAATGAAAATTAAGTGTTTTTTAATTTAGAAATGTGTAAAAATTTATAAAATGATTTAAATAATTTGAATTGTGCAATTATTTTTATTAAAAAATACAATAACAAAACTTAAAAAGATGTACAGATAAAACAAGAAAAAAGTTTTCAAAATAGGGTAAGAAAAACAAAATAATTTAATAAAATATAATAATCTGCAATTTGGCAAGTGTTTTTAAAGCAGAAATATAACAAAAAAATTATAATAATCTAAAATTTTGCAATTATATTTGTATTTTAAAATTATTAATATATTGTATTTTGTAGAAGTTTAACAAGAAATTTGCAAGATGTACACATTAAACAAGAAAACTCAAATAAATAATTAAAAATTAAAGCTGAAATATACATAACATAAAATTTGGCTGTTTTTTGTAATAGGTAATAAGTAAAACAAAAAACAAAACAAAACAAAACAAGGTAATGAAAATAGAAGTACATTTTAAATAAATTTATATTGATTTGAGGATGATATATTTCTAATGTTAAAACAAACTGACCCGATCTTGATATTAGAAGGTGTTAGAAACACAAGTTAATTTATTTTATTGGTGAAAAAAATTATTTCTACTAGTGTTTTTGTGGCCAGAAAGGGTTGTTTAATTGACAGTGAGAACTACTTGTGAATGTAGACCACATTTCTGAAAACACTTCAATTGTCTGGCCTGCATGATTTCCCTATGGTTCAATTTGACGAGAGAAACCAAGGCGAAAAATGAGAGAGAGAAAGAGAGAAGTTAAAATGAGGCGTCTTTTTAGCATATGTCACATAACAGAATCCCCCCCCCTCCCTTTTATCTCTCTCTGTCTTTCTTGCCAGATCCACAGTGAATCTAAGCCGGACTCCCACTAAACTACAACCTGTCAAGGTCACAAGAAGCAGTGGCTACATTCACCACGCTTTTCTCATGGGTGTTGTGTTCTTTCATGTGGGATTTCAGTTACTCGCAGCCGCGTGTCGTCTGAACGTTTTAGATTCAGTCACCATCTTTCCATCGGAGTCACTCTCATCAATTTTGACCCAAATGCTGCGCTGTACACTCAAGTAATAAATCAAAGAGCATTCAAAGCCACTTTCAGTCAATTAAAGGTTGACAAATGAACTCATGTCAGTTGAACTCATTTATTAAATAACACTGACAAGACTTCTGTGTTATGGAAGTCACCTTTTTGATATTTACATTCGTCACTGTCACTATGTTTTCAGGCATCATTCATGATTTGTATGATATTGGATTCATACTACATGATCTTATCGTACTCTGGATTACTTGAGGACATGTGTGAAATGTGTTTATTTATTGCAGAGGTCTTGAAAACTGTTCTGCTGCTGGTTATAGCTCTCAGTGCAATTCAGTACATGCCTGAAGGCAAATATTGTATGTGTTCTTGAGTAGAAATGGCAATTTAATGCACATTCACATCTCACTGCACTCTTTTAGTTCACCAAGGAACTATTTCTCTTCTCTTTCATATAAATACATGTGTATTTATATCAAAAATGTTGAGCTCATCAAACCAAATGTCATTCTGCAATGTTCTTTAGCTTGTGAAGGCTCATGGGGTTTGTTGGAAGGGATGTAAGGAGTACAAAAAGAGCAAGATGGAGCATTTTACTGCTGACTTGCATGCTTTTTATTCTCAAACACATCCTTTCTCTGCTCATGCATCACTGGTAAAGCAAACTGTTTACCATTTTTGTTTGCCACCAAAGGGTGTAATTTCACCAAACTGCAAAAATCATGATTTCAAACAGGTTTCTCTCTCATCATGTACATTGGATGTCAACGTGTTTGGTTGAGCCAGAAGTCAGGATGCAATGATGCAAAGCAATGTTTGATTGCAGCATAGAGCCACAGTGTTTACACTTCTCTTTGAAATAAACCAACAATCTGTTTGGAAACTCATTATTTTTTTAGGTCATTATTTTTTCCATTTGACAGAAATTACGGCAGCTTCAAAAAACACAGCTCAGATTGGCCATGACTTTTCAAATAATTTCTTAATATTTATTTTTATTCTTGAGACCCACTGAGCTGAAGGTGAATTCTGCTCACTACACTGTGATCTGATAGTCTAATTAAATCATTTGGAATTCTTATGAATTTACATGTGGGCTGAGACTCAGAAATGTCAGTATATATTAAAACCAAATCTGAGGAACTAAAATGAATGTCTTCGAAATGCAACCGAGTATACTAATCATGCTTTTGCAGGTCACATCTGCTATCAAAATGTGTCCTTTTTGGACTTCTGCTTCACATTTCCCCCACACTCATTACATTTTCTTTATCAATTTTGAAGCTTGACAGCCTGGCAGTGTTATTTTAGTATTATTTATTTAGTATTATTTTTACATTTTAATTTGAACCTAAGTTGTAGAAATTTTGTTATAAGCTTCTGTCATTTTATTTATTTAACATTTTTATTTAGCTTTAATTTAATTTGATTTCATTTGTAGTCATAACAGAGTTCACACTGCACGATCTTAGCCCTGATTTTCACTTGCCGACAGTTTATGCGAAATTGCCAACAAATGCCCGAAATCGGTGCTCATTCGCATGAGTGACAATCACGCAGTATGAATAATCTAAGATCTGAGAGAATTGCTGACGCGTCGCCAACACCCGTGAAATATTTGGCATGCTAAATGGAACTGTCTGGAACTGTCATCGTTTCAAAATCCTGCTGTGTGAAATGAGTTCTGACTTAAAAATACATCGGCAATGATTCAGTGAGGAATATCAGAATGGCCTGTCTTGACTGTAGACAAAAGAGGAACTGGGGATGGAGGAGGGTAATTAGCTCCCGAGCAAAGCAATGAAGCTGCTTTAATGGACATTATACAGTATACGGAAGTAGTTATAGGCATTGTTTTCCTATAGGTAGACATGGTTTTACATTTCAATTTCATTTATATGACTGAAAATGATTTAATAAAATGATTTAATAGTTTTAGTTAACAATAACAACATTGGTACATGGACATTGTAACCATGGTTTTCATCTTATATTTACCTTTATTTTTATTTCAGTTTTAGTTATTTTAGTACTTCAACTTGCACTTATTTGTTTCAGTTAGTTGCTAAGGCAACATTTCTAATTCTGGGGTTTCCATTACTGAAATTTATTTTTTTATATTTTAAAATAATGAATAAATAATAAATAACACTTGCCCCTGGTCACTATTCACTCTAATTTCATGGAGCAGTGTGAACATCCTGCATCCTTAAGGGTTAAATCTTGAACAAGCTCCTAAATAATTGCCTTCATCGTGACTGAAATTTGGAATGTATTCTCTAGTGCTGAAATGTGAAACAGAGGTGAGGAATATTGGGGGAGACAGATGAACAGAGGGAATATGAGAGAAAGAAAGAGGTGATCCAGAAAGCGGAGAGAGAAGCTCTTTTTTAAAACAGTCCATCCATCACATAGTGTATGGAGCGGTGAGGAGGAACAGATTTAACTCAACGAGAGGCGTGACGGTCATACACCCACGTTCACACACGCAGAGATGCCCAACTCACAAGCACAGTGAGGAACAGGACTGTCCACACACACAAACAGATACACACCCTCAGCGGCCCCAGTGGGAGTGGAAGGAGGCCTTGCCAAAGACTGAGACAAGGACACACACCAGCGCCTGCCCTCCACGCGCCGGTCACGGGTGAATTGTGAGCGTGTGTGTACGTGTGTCTGGTAGACCTCTGGAGTGTGTTTGCATGGCCCTGAAGGTGTCAGAGCGTACTGGGCTCACAGTGTGTCGGTTTCCCTCCGGGACTGTGGTGAGGGAGCGTCCCACTGGGGTTGTGGTGTTTAATAACTTGAGTGGAACGCAAGCCACACACATAAGCACAAAATGACACAAACAAGCTACACCCACAACAGAGTTCGAGGGAAACTCTGCAGACCAAATATAGGCCTAGTCTAAAACTCTGAGACTCACATTCACTTACCAAAAACTACTGTAGTCATGCTATTGTACTTTCATATATACCTAAATTATTACTGCTATATTTATGTTGTCACAGCATTCCGAGGTAAAGGGATAGTCAGCCAAAAATTAATATTGCCATTATTTATTCACCCTCATTTAATTTTAAACCTGCTTTTATGCTTCAATGGAATCAAACGCACCATAAAAGTAGGTTATATGACTTCTAAAGCCATTATAATCTACTGCTCCAGTGAACTTCATTGCAAGTGGATCACTTAAACCAGTAAGTTGAACAAATCAGTCTGATTTGAAACATTTACACTGTGTTTATGAACAGGATCAAACGATTCACCAAACAATTCATTACTGACTTTGTGAAATTCTAAATGCTGTTGAAAGAAGCCTGTTATGAATGCATTTATTTGATGTAAAATACAGTAAAAACAGTTATATTGTGAAATTTATTACAATTTAAAAGAACTTAAGTCTATTTGAATATATTTTAAAAAATTATTTTCATGTGATGGCAAAACTACATTTTCAGCAGTCATTATTCCAGTCTTTAGTGTCAAATCACACATTTACATTTGATCAGTTCTTTAGTTCTCATTTGACTCCTGTCACAATTCTTCCCCAGAATCACACCACTATCCAAAGTCTACTTCTATTTCCATTAACATTGTAATCTTCATTATTTCAGAAGTCCAAAGTGGGAATTTAGAGCTTGAGTTAAGTCTTGTGCTTGATTTCTCCCTGACAGACAGCAAGATTCATTCAATACTTATTTCATTACTTAGTACTTCACCAGAGGGTCTCAGTCGAGCTCATTAATAGCAGCAGTCACAAGTTTCAAAATTCAAATGGAAACCAATTTTATAGACAGCAAATTTGACATGCAGTGTAACAAAATATACTCTTCCCTGCTGGAAACACCAGCTCAGACCAGCATGAAGATTTGGCTATTGCTAGTTTGGTGCTAATTTAACTGATGGATGAATTGAGCCATGCTGTTCACTAGCAAAATCTAGCTTGTGAATCTATCCTGCCTTGACTTCTTACTGGTTAAGCTAGTTAAGCAGCACACCAGTGTTTAATAACGGAGACTAGCATCCAAAGCACTGTTTATCAGCAGGGCCAAACAAGGTCCCTTTTTGAATTATGTCAGCTGGCTGAGAGAAATTGTTTCTTATAAAGTGTGTGAAGAGTATTTCTCTTTAGGAGGGCTGATGCAGCCTATATTATTCTTGATTCTCCTGTCGAAACATTGTTCTGTGGAGAAAGCTTCACTAGCTATTGATCACAACCTTTTGACCCATTCTCCCCATGCTAGCGTTAAACTATATCTCAAAGCTGACACCAGCTGCTATTGAACATAGAAACACAGCACAGAACATTCTGGTCAATGTCTATCTATTTATCACATAAATACTGTAAATTTGGGAGGACATCTCATAGACTTCTTCTGCCTAAGCCAAGCCCCACTCCAAAACATAACCCTCACAGAAACCTGTGCATAACAGATTTAAATATAAATATGATTTGGCCAATTTATCAGTCTAATTTTACTATGTTCTTCAGGTTTCACTATACAATAGAGGACATTTTGGACCTTAAAAATACAGTATTAAATAAACAATATTCGATGAACTTTTTATTTTACCTTCACCAGAAATTCATTCTTCACATATGAACATATATTTAAAAAAATAAAAATCTTTATTTTATATTTTATGTTTGAATTTTTATTACCTTTATTTAAACAGGAAAAAGACTGCTGTGAGTAGTAGTATCATCAAAGTATCGTGGTATTACAACCAAGACAGTGATGCCTCTAGGCCTACTATGAGACTGCCTACTATGCTGTTGTTTGGATAAGGAAAATCTAAACAATAACATTTTTATTTTTCTATTTTTATTTTTTTATTGGAGGTCTCGAAGACCTGCAAGCTGTAGTTCAGGACTCAATACGGCACAGTTCGACTTCAACTTCAACCTCAGACTTGGCTCAAGTCAGATCCTCTCACACACACTCCTACACACACACAGAGGAAAGTTATATAAAAGACATCATTTTAAAGCACCCAGCCAAAAAACACATGCACAGTACTCTCAAACAGACACAGTGTGAACTGTAATTAGTGCTGTCTCTACTTCACTGCACCTCATCACACGTTCATGCTTTCTCTCTCTCATGCACACACACATACATACACAGTAGGATGTGCAATTAGAGGCGTCCTGCTAAGCTCTGTAACCGCACTTAACATCACCTCACACAGAGCAATGTCGCTGTCTTTCTTTTTCTGTCTCATACTCTACTGCACCTTGGGTCTTTCTCTAATTTGTCTAACTCTTCTTGAAACTTCACATTTGTTTGCATGATTTTTAATGTGAATGTGTTAATTTTTGTGTGAAGCACTGTTGGTGAAATATCGCAGCAATGTTTGTTGTATGTTTTAGCTCATGTGTGTCTCCCTCTCACCATATAATGATACACACTGCTGGTGTCCCGACGTTAAAAATCTCAACAGAAGTGTCCTGGCCAAGACAAGCAGCAGCAACAGCAGCAGATGTTCTCATGATGTTACTTAAAGGAATAGTTCACGCGAAAAATAAACATTTGCTAGAAATGTACAGTACTCTCCCTACGGCCATCCAAGAAGCAGAGTTCGGAACAGAATTAAGAGAAATTTAGCATTACTGTCTTTATTTGACCACGTACGGGTCGTCTGCAGTGAATGGGTGCCGTCAGAATGAGTGTCAAAACAGCTGATAAAAACATCACAATAATCCACAAGCAATTCACACAACTCCAGCCCATCAATTAATGTCTTGTGAAGTGTAATGCTGTGTGTTTGTAGTAAATAAACAATTTTAACTTAAAACTGTAGCTCCTGGACTCTACCCATTATTGTATCTCTATTGAAAAAGTGGTCTCATTTGAATCAGGAGAGAAATATGCACAGATCAAGTAACAACAGCCCAAAACAGTTCTAAACAAATGGTGGATTTTGATGTGAGAGGACAACAGGAGATTGACTTTTTCACTGGAGTAAGCATTAGTATGGATTCTGATTCCGACGGCACCCATTCACTACAGAGGATGCATTGGTGAATAAGTGATGCAATGCTAAATTTCTCCAAATCTGTTCACCCATAAAGAAATTAACTCATCTACATTTTGGATGAAGTAAATTTTTATCAACAAAACATAAAAAAAAAAAAAAAAAAAAAAAAAAAAATCTACACATACATACATACATTAAAAAATTGCAAATCGATGAAAGATTTAAACCTACTCATTGACATCACACTTTGTATCTTAAAGTAATATTGTAGTATTCCAATAACTATGTGAAGGATGTAGAAAAGCTTGTTTTTTTTTTTTGGTTCTGAACTGAACTGAACGGGTATACAATTTCTATGAATGTAAAGAATATGTCCCAATCATTTTCTGCTTGTTAGGTGGACAAAGATATGCAGTAAATGCAATATAGATTTATAAATGAACAAATATTTAAAGTCTGCATGCTGGCAAAGAGAACCAGCCTTTTATGCATCTCATAGTGATGAGTTCTGAAATTAAAACTGGTTACTGTTGGTAGTCCCTGTGTAGCATATTACATGTTCATAGTTTTCTATAAAGTTTTATTAATAAGAGTGTTTACTGTATCAGATGTCCCAGCTGAGTCTGGTGCAGCCATGATTGAGCTCATTAAAAGCAGACATTTAGAAGTGGATAATGATTTATATTTACTGTAACATTATTACATTTCAAATCTCTCAGCTGAAAAAGTTTTTGCATGCTTCAATAAAATGCTATTAATTAAAACCAACTAAGTTTTGTGTGCATGTTTTCATGTGGATGATAAAACTATCATCCAATGAAGTCCTAAATATATCACTAGGTATAATTTACACTTGTGTATTTCGGTAATCAAAGTAACTTCATTTTTGCATGCATTTTATGAAAGTAGTCTACTGTATTGGTAAATATTTAAATGATTTACATTACAAGCTGTCAAAATCTTCGTTTTTGATCTTATAAATATCAGCAACTGCACCAAATTGTAACTTTTTGCTCAGTTTGGGGCTCCTCGAGAGTTTCATATTCTCTTTTATACTGTAGCTCAAACTGAATTGATTTTTCAGAGTATTATTCCATATGTCAGGCTTTACAGAGTTAAAGTTAATATGTTTACTGTATTTGTGCCAATAAACTGGAGGCGTTATTAACTTACCTTAGAAAGATTCTTTATAAACTGTTGCTCTGCCATGGCAATACTTCACCCGAAAGAGAAAACCAGCCATAAAATATGAGTCTATGTCCACATCTTGGATTGTTTTACTTCACTGACTGAATACAGACTCTTACTATTTCTACCATTCAAACATACAGAAGAAATACTGAGTGTAGTATAGTAGAATGCAATTCCGAAATCACCACTGAGCTCAGTGCACTCTGGTGTTCACCATAATCAAAGTTCTGGCTAAAATATGGAATATTAGGCATATTAACTTTTGGAAAAGCCTTTGTGTCAGTAGCACACACCCTAAAATTCATCTACTGCTGGCAGCCTAATAGGTTTTGAAAAACAAAAATATCATGTCATTTTCTCAGCCATTTTAGGAAAATAGGTTTTCTAAGAGGAGACACGAGGACAGTAACAATGTAGGGACAGAAGCGGCGCCTGCGGAGGTGCCTCGTTCTGTTTTTCACCAAATCTCTCCCGTTTTCTTTCTCACTCTATCCTTTTCCCTGCCTGTGTTGGGCACAGTTGTTGTGTGTATTAGTGTATTCAGGCTCTATGCTCCTAATTGGCTGTTAGCACTAAACTGCAGGCAGGTCCCTGGGAAGCCAATCTGCCTCAGAAAAGAGTAAACACAAACACATAAACACAAATAAACACATAAAGAAAAGGTCTGCCAAGCACAGAGGCACAGTGGGACTTCACTTTCCCAAACGTCACGTAGCACTGAGCCATACATCATTACGTTGACGGATGTTTAAACATATCTGAATGAGGGATCAGCAATGGCAACGGGAGAGCAACAGGCTGTGTTTGTAATGGAATACTAGGAGGATACTGTGCAATATATATTGTGTACTGCCTACTTAAAAAATACGTGGAAATGGTATACTGCTTATATAACAACAAATGCTTCAAATAGTAGTATGCTACATTGTTGGCACTATGTTGCATGTGCAGTTTAGTGAGTAGCATTCAGTTAACATCTCAGAAATAAATGCTTATTAAAGTTTATTTTCCTTTTTTAAATATGAAATAATTAATATATAAAGTTTGCATACGTGCTTTTATGGCTCATTTAGTATGATATGGAGAATATGGAGTGCATACTTGAAAAAAACACCTCAGTTTTATTCAGAGGCCCAAACTGAGCAAAAATATGCAACTTGGTGCAGTTGGTGATATTTATATGGCCAAAAAGTAAAATGAAATTCTGATAGCTTGATATGTAAATCAAGATTTTTAAATTTTAACAGACTACTTGCATAAAATGCATATAAATATCAGTCACTCGATACCTCTTATTATGTCAGTAAGATAATTACTGAATTTATACTAATTACTGAATAATTACTAAATGGTTAACATGTTATTCCAAACACAGCCCAAAAGTCTGCTTTGTCATTGGACAGAGTCCGCTCTCTGTTCTCCTTGAGAATGCAGGTACTGGATGGAGTCTATGCACGCTCATGTGCCCTATGTATGGATCGGTTCTGCTCTCCTCTTAGTACTCATTACGCTGCTGTCAATATCTCAAGGCTTCCAGCCGAGCAAATGCTTTATCTTTTATGTTTTATCTACATATTCTCTTTTAGTAGCAAGCATAATCGGAAATACCTGAATACACAATTAAACACATCATGCAAACAAGAAAAATATAGACAAAAACAGGGACAAATGAACAATGACGGCGTTACTCACATGTGTGACCACACACACATACGCACACATCAGATTTTTGTCTGCCTACACTGGGGACTTAATTATTGGCTCAGACTTGACTAGAGACAGACTTTTTATATTATTAACATCACTTCATTTCCATAATAATACTAGAGAACGTTTCTTATTAAAGAGAAAAGAGCCCATCTTCAAACACGGAGGAAAAAAGCACCTGCTGAAAAATACATCACTTTGTTCAATGCGCTCAAGTCAAACTGGGTACAGCTTCGAAAAGCACAAGGTCTCGTTTTTGTAGAAATAGGAGATTATACAAAAAAGAACATGATAACTTTTATATTCTAATAAATCCATTTGTACTTCTCTTGCTATCATACCACATCCCCTAGCTTTGATTTACTTCCATATTTTTGGGGTTCCTTCATTCGGTTTTTCTTCTCTTCATCTGACATGCTCAGTATCTGCGATATAACAGCGATGTTGCAACAGAGTAGTTAAATCCGTCATCTTATGTCTACTCTTTGCTGTGTGAAGACTCTTGCAGTGGTAGGTTTGGCTGGTTTGTCTGCAAGTGAGTTTTGTGTTGGGAGCTTTTCCGTGCTGTTTGAAGAGACTTTCACAGCTCTGAGCCAAAGGTTGTTAAAACTGAATGTCTTCAGGTGTTTCAAAAACTGTCAGGCCAGTTACAAGAGTCCTCAGGTTGTTTTCAGAGAAAATTCAGTGATGAAATGCCAGTGAGTAAAAATACAATAAAAGCATTTTTTTTCAAAATATACACTACAGTTTGGGGTTGGTGAGTTTATATATATATATATATATATATATATATATATATATATATATTATATAGTTTATATATATATATATATATATATATATATATATATATATATATATATATGAAAACGTCTCTTATGCTCATCAGAGCTGTATTTAATTTAAAAAACAGACATAT
This sequence comes from Cyprinus carpio, assembly GCF_018340385.1. NCBI lineage: Eukaryota > Metazoa > Chordata > Actinopteri > Cypriniformes > Cyprinidae > Cyprinus > Cyprinus carpio. Next base: position 17,535,400 of record NC_056597.1, on the reverse strand, counting down.
TAAAAAACAGACATATTGTCAAATGTTATTACATTTGTAAATAATAACTGTTTTCTATTTTAATATATTTTGAAATGTAATTTATTTCTGTGATCTAAGTTGAATTTTCAGTATCATTTCTCCAGTCTTGATCCAGTCATGATCCTTTAGAATTCATTTTAATATGCTGAAATCATGCTCAAGACATGTATCTTATTATTAAAGAACAGTATTAAAGGCTGCTAATTTTTATTTATTTTTTGGATTCAGTTTAAGCAATTGTAACAATATAAAAGTGTCTGCTGTCATACACACTCACACTATTAAAGGCTGATTATTTTTATTTATTTTTTGGACACACACACACACACACACACACACACACACACACACACTAACACAAATTAACAAATTTCAAAAATCATAAAATTGTTGAAAAATAACTAAAAACACAGCACAATAAAATGGTGCGATTAAAATTTTTCCTTTCTCTTTGGTGTGTTACAAGCTCTTGGTGCATGAAAAAGATCTGTAAAGTTACAAAGACTAAAGACTCAAATCCAAAGAGATATTCTTTATCAAATTTAAGACTGCCACACACCCCTAAAACGGCTCCTTCAAACAAGCCCCTACATCTCTATGTCACTATGTGGAAATATTTGCGTAATACCGCCCAAATGTTAACGCAAAGAAAGAAGGTGTGGTTTCAGTAATCGTAGTTAGTGTTGATGCAGCCATGTCAGGGAGATGCTGTGTGTATCTAGGCGAAAGCAAAATCACTTTATTTGGCCTTCGGAAAGTAGATGCATTGAGGAATCTTTAAGATTACTTACAACAGAACAGCAACGCATTTTATGGACGACCTTTCGTGAACCTAGGAGAGGAGGTAATTCTGATTTTGCTACGACAATCTGATGCTTCTGAATTAGTTACTGTAATTATGTTTTGTTATTAGTTTAAGTATTTGCTATTGAATTTTCTAATGTGGAGTTTTGCGCATTGTGTGTGTGTGCGTGAGAGAGAGAGAGAGAGAGAGAGAGAGAGAGAGAGAGAGAGACAGCGTCACACAGTGGAGTCAGCTGTCTTAACCGTCCGTGGCTTGTGTACTGCAAACACATAAGAGCATCATCACTGTGTCTGTCACACGACTCTGTTCCCTTTCGGGCTTGAACTGATGGTAAAACTAAGGACATTATTAACTGTCTTTATATTTATTTTGAAAGATGAAGCTTGGGATTATGGAAAGGGGCGTTACATTTCCGACGAGTGCTTGCGGTGTTCGGCTAATCACAATGCACTGGGTCAGTTGGCCAGTCAGAGCAGACTGTGCTTGTCAGAAGGAGGGACTTTGTAGAAAACGACGTGTTTGAGAGAGGCGGGGCATAGAGGACCTACAATAATGTACAGTATTTGAAAGATAATGTGTTTTTTAAACATTAAAGCATGTCAACATATTCTGTTACACCAAATACACAAAATAATGATCTTTAAAAAAAGCATAATATGACCCCTTTAACAAAAGTGCTGAAAATCTCTAGCTAAAACACTTAGACGCAAGTATTCATCTTTTTAGATTCATCGTTTCCATAATAAAAGACTCAAGTGTTTTCAAAAGCTGCTACAATGAAAAATAGATTAATGAAAATTCTATCACAAGACTATAAACATGTTGGATTCTAATCATATTCCTGTCCTGTCACTGTGAATCATAAATAATAATAATATGAGATCATTCTGTCACATCTCTGATGATGAGTTATCCAACAAATTTGCCACAGTTATGACACTTTCCATTCAGGGAAACATTTGGTATTTGTTCACCAAGGGCAATTATGCCTCATCACAAAAACATAAGACATGTCACATTCATGCAGAGACATATGTAGAGCATTAGAAAGCTCTTCAGGATTCAGTGATCTCCGTGAGCATATGTATAAGTGATCGTGCACACACAAACCTAAAGGGGATTCGCCCTGATGACAACTCCACATGTTATGGTGCTAGCACTGAAGGCGGCTGTCAAAAATCCCGGTATACACAAACAAACACACTTACCCATAATCCCTCACTGATGGGAGACTGACATGAAACACAATGTCGAGACATAATTAATGAACCTGTTTCACTGTCTGTCTCTTCACTAATATATTCAGAGGCTTCAGCTGCTCGGCTGTGACAGCTTGTTGGTTTAGATTGTGAGAGTCGATCGTACCAGATCTTTAACACTTCATCAGCCTGTTAAAAGACTTACAGTATCAGCAAAATTTTGTTACAGGTAGAGCTCCTCCATAAAGGCAAATAACTATCATTATTTACTCACCCTCATGCCATTCCAAACCTGTTATTTTTCTTTTTAGTATATATTTAATGTAATAAAGTGCTTCTGAATCCATACCATATCTTTTTGCATAAGCCTGAACATGAGTAATCAGACCAGTCTCCCTGTCTAATGCAGGATGAGGCTCAGTGAAGTCAAACTTAAAGCCTGTAATTTGATGAGGATATTCTCTCCATAAACCAATTACAATCAACCAGATCTTTTTGTTTCATTTGGTTCCATTGTTGATCCTTCTGATATTTCGACATGAGCAGCAGTACGGCACCATTATGATCGGACACCATCTTCCCTGGACAGTTTTTGGACTTCTTATAAGCTCTAAATAGATTAGCTTCTTATAAACACCTAAACGGTCATATTACCATGTTGCAAGTATGGTTATCAGAAAATATATATAATATATATATATATATATATATATATATACTGTATTCACACACACACACACACAGTTTTATATATATATAGTGTGTGTGCGTGTTTGTTTGTAATAAAATGTAATTTTATAATTATAAAAAGATAATTTATTTCAGGAATTCAACTCAAATTGTGAAACTTGTGTTTTAAATAAATTCAATGCACACAGACGGAAGTAGTTTAAGTCTTTGGTTCTTTTAATTGTGATGATTTTGGCTCACATTTAACAAAAACCCACCAATTCACTATCTCAACAAATTAGAATATGGTGACATGCCAATCAGCTAATCTACTCAAAACACCTGCAAAGGTTTCCTGAGCCTTCAAAATGGTCTCTCAGTTTGGTTTACTAGGCTACACAATCATGGAGAAGACTGCTGATCTGACAGTTGTCCAGAAGACAATCATTGACACCCTTCACAAGGAGGGTAAGCCACAAATATTCATTGCCAAAGAAGAATTTGGCTACAGTTGTCGTATTCCTCTTGTTAAGCCACTCCTGAACCACAGACAACGTCAGAGGCGTCTTACCTAGGCTATGGAGAAGAAGAATTGGACTGTTGCCATTTTAACTGGACTGTTGCTCCTTTATTGCCATTTTGTAATTCTGTGAAATGTTCTGCAGGATTAACATGGGAAATTCTGTTCCATTAGCCTGCAGCCTCTGAGGCCGAAACAGACGGTTCTGGTCCCCTAATTACAAACAACACAAGCGAAGCATGACATTTTATCAGCTGTGCTCTGGAATCAATAAATGATTATGATGGGGAAACACAAGGGTGACATGCTTCCAACTTCCTCACTTCCATCGTTTTGAACATGCTCCACATTCCACTGAAAAAAGGGGGCATGTTGAAGCTAAACATTTCTTTCTTTACACAGACACGTCTACATGGACTTACATTGTCCTGGCACATCTTAGATCATGCCCTCACTATACAACAGAGCACTATCACTGTACTGCTTATATTACACAACAATCTTTCTTGCCATCAGTCGTGTTGTTGTCTAAGCAACAGAACAGAGGTGAGGTGTACAGAATACAAGTTCTTGGACAAAAGACATTACAATACCTGTAATACCAATACGTGTTTCTCAAATAAATACACACACACAAGAAATGGGCAACTGATTCTAAGATAGTGTTAGAAATTACAGTTTTATAAAGGGACAATTTTCCTCTCCGGTCATTTATTAGGGACATTTTTTGATGAAATCCATTATAAACAAATAAAAACACACAGTGTTATTTGTTTAGGGTCAGATACTCCATAAAAAGAAATAAAGAATTTCTTAATATGAAAGTATGAATATACAGTATCATTCAAAAGTAAGAGGTCTTAATTTTAAAAATAAAATAAAAGGAATACTTCTATTTTTTAATACTTTTATTTCGCAAATACAGATTTATCAAATCAATTGATCAAATGTGACAGTAAACACTTTTTAATTCTTACATAAAAGTCAAATTAATACTGTTCAAATAGTTCAAATAAATGCTGTTCTTTTGAATTTTCAGTTCATCAAAGAATCCTGATAAAAATGTATCATGATTTCAACAAAAATATTAAGCAGCACAACTATTTTCAACTTAGATAATAATAAGAATTATTTCTTAAGCAGTAAATCAGCATGTTAGAATGATTTCTGGAGGATCACGTGACACTGAAGACTGTAGTAGGCTATTCAGTTTTGTGATTACAGGAATAAATTAAATTTTAAAATATGTTAAAATAGAAATTTAAAATTGTAATAGAATTTAGAATTTAGTTTTTTATTGTATTTTTAAACAAATAAATGCAGTCTGGTGAGCAAACTAACAGACTTCTTTCAAAAATACAAAACAATTGTAGCGACTTCAGTGTGAGTTAAATTAAATTGAAGTTTATTTGTATAGCGTATTTATGATACAAATCGTTGCTAATCAACTTTACAGAGGCGTCATGCCAATTTTAAGTGAGGGGGCACGTGCCCCCTCAGATTTCTTAGCCAAGTGGATTTTAAATGCAGCTTCCAAAAAAAAAAATAGCCGAATAATATTTTTTTTATATTTGAAACAATCACACCGGTGTGATTAGATCGTTAAGTGCTGCACAGCATCAGTTGCTAAATTCAAATCAGTGTTCTCACTTTGGTTGGCGATGAGCCAGAGACAGACGCGTTTGTACAGCGCTGCATTATAACCAATCACACACGATTCTTTTGAGCTTGTGAATGCAATAGACAATCAGAGACGTTCAGATGAGTCATCGCTGAAACGAGGTGTTTCGTTCCCTTGCTAGTTTACTGAATTCTAAACAACAAAGTGCAGATGTGCATACGAATGTAAGATATTCATTTCGCAGTGTAACAGCTTCAGTGATTTAAATTGGAGTTTTTGAGAGTGCCTGAACTCTGGCTAGACTGACTGAAGGGAAAATTTTCTTTGATAATATAAACGTTCCTTGCTCTCTGTAAAATGAAAATGTTCGTAGGCTAACTTACAATATTGTTATTAAATTAACATTAAATACAAAATCAGTCGTATTAAAATTATTTTATGGCATGATACAGTTTTTTAAAAATTTTTTTTGCTATATTTATATAAATTATATATATATATATATATATATATATAGATAGATATATATATATATATATATATATATATATATATATATATATATATATATATATATATATATATAATATATTTGCTTTAAGTTTGATTGCACCATATAATAATTGCTGTTAATAGTGTTAATCGTCTGTTTGATTACGTCTTTAATTGATTTTTCTGTACATTTCTACCATATGTACATAAACTGACAGTCACCACTAGCTACAACTAAATATTGTAGAAACCAAATTTTCTGTAAAGTTGCTTTGCAACAATCTGTATCTAAAAAGAGCTATACAAATAAACTTGAATTGAACTGAATTGAATACAGTGCTAACTGTAAGTATGTCTAATAGTACACTGTGTGTACTGACTCTATGTATGTGCATATTGCACATTTTCACCTGTTGAAGTCTGTATGGTTATATGTTAACTGTTTCTGCAATTTCTGGAGCACGCTCCCAAGAATTTCACTCACCAAGGCACATGTGCTGTGGTGATGTGACAATAAAAGTGACTTGACTTGACTTGACTATTGTGGCTGCTGTGTCACATGACCAACCCCCCCCCCAAAAAAAAAAAAAAAATCATGAGTGCTTGACGCACCTAAGTAGCATTATAGAGTTCAAGTAATGAATTATTTTTGATTATACAGGAAGATTATACCTATCTAGTTTTAATCAAATCTCACTTCATGTTGGGTCCATATACACAGGCAATATCTGCAAATATGCACAGAATACAATAAAAACATATCCAATTTACAATTAGGAAAGTTGAAAAATGCAAAATGCAAGAAAAAGGCAAAAAACTTTGTTCATGCTTCCTTTTTTCAACCAAAATATTTCTTTTGATCAGCAAGAGCTCAGATTTGGCTATAATCTGGGGGTTTTGTTGCAGACCTTGAACATTAATCTGCAACAACGAAATCAAAATCATGTAGTGAGGGCACAACCTTAATGATAGCAATTGTCTACAGTACTGAAGTGTTGAAAAGCATGTGATGGTTTAACATTAACTTTACAGCACCCACACTGTGCCTGCTACTCAAGCCATCTTCTCTAATCTGTTTTAGCCAGCAGGCCGTGGGGTAATCCACTTATAACTCATGCGCCATCATGTGATGTCTTCCATGCTCTGCTATTGGCCGCAGGGCATCAGTTCACTTTGCCAGAATGGCTGACAGTCAAAGACCTCCAGGGGCTCAGGAGCATCATTTTAAAGGTTAACATGTAATACAGTGAATCGGGTGATGCTCTCTAATATTGATTCAGACTGTGTGCCGTCTGTGTGTGCATGTGTACTGCTGTGGGAGAGAATGTGAATTCTCTCATTGTAACCTTTCCTTTTCTCTTTTTTTCTTTCTCTATTTTTTTTTTAAAAACCACATGCAGGCCATATCCCTAACCGTTTACACAGAAATGAATACAGTTTCATATATGATGGCCAAAAGTCAAAAGTTTAAAATGAATAACACAATTCTCAACCAATACTACATTATCTGAGAAATGCGATTCACATACTGTTGCACACTGTATGTCAACAAAGGTCTGTTGGCAAATGTCCTGAGTATGTGTACCAGTCACAAATGATATTTAATATCTATATAGCCATACCTAGAGACCAAAATATCAAAGACCTTCTTTGAGGTAAAAGAAGTGTGCTTAATAATAGCTATATATACTGTATATACATGCACGCACACACACACACACAGCCTCAAACGTTTGTTTCTGGAATTGTGGGGATATTCCATAGACTTCTATTAATTTTATACTGACCAAACAATATTTCCTATCCCCTAACCCAACCCTTACTCTAAACCTACCCCTTACAGAAAAACTGTCTGCATTGTTACACTTCCAGATAAACATAATTTACTATTTCTAATTATTTTTTTCCCTTATGAGGACCACAGTCTCTTCATATAATCAGATTCTTTCATATCTCTCTGGGTTTGGCTTATTGAAACAGTCTGCGATGACCTTATGACATTTTGAAAAATGAATTCATATATGATACACTTGCTTACCTGTGTTTGTGCTGCTCGGAGTGAGTACTGATGGCAATATCGCATGACTGCTGCTGAAATTTTCATATGCTGGTAATCTTTCCTCAGGACATCACTAAGCCATCAGAGAGAATGCTGGGTAATTAATCAGCCGTCCTTGACTCTGTCACCGCATACTAATCACAATTCACAGGCCTGGGAATCAGCACTGACATTGAAATTTTATCTGAGATAGCAGAAGACTGATAACATGGTACAGTTTAACATGCACACGCAGACTGCATACAAACTAACACACAGAAAACCATAAGTCTTCTATAGGTATAAATAGTTCTTAAATCCTCTAATATATATATGCAGTATAATATATATGTATTATATATATATATATATATATATTTAATATATATTTTTTTTATATCACTTAATAAAAAAATAAATAAAACAAATGCATAATTCAGCTTTAAACTATTACTTTTCCCATTACAACTTTTTTCTTTCTTTTTTCTTTTTTCTACTTCACACAAGTGTACTACAAGGGTTTAACAACGCTTACAGAAATAGCCCTTACAAGTGTGTTGTTCACAAACATTTGCATCCTCTAATAATATTTTATGTGTTAATTCAGAAATAGGTCTGCTCCGTCAGAAGGGAAAGTGGCTCATTAAAATTAATTACACACACATGCCCTCATCTACATACACACTCGTTAACACACACACACACACACACACACAGATGTCAGAGACAATGCTGTTAGGTTAGTGCTGCCGCCCTGATTGGGACCTTTCCAAATCTTTGATGTGTAGTCATTCACTGTCTATCTGCCAAAAGCATTTCATCTTTTCTTTTTTCTTCTCATCTTTTTTTTCTGTTCGGGGAGCATCAGAGTGAAACGAGGGCCATGGTGACAAACACACACACACACACACACACACACACACACACACACACACACACACACACACACACACACACACACACACACACACACACACACACACACACACACACACACACACACAGCATCCCAGGCAGGAGTCTGACAGCATGAAAGGTGATGGAGAGAAGGGCACAGCCAGGGAGCCTTTAGATCAGGATATAATCATTGTTTTACTTAATCAGTCAATTTTCCACGCTCTAATATTTCAACGGCTGTTCAAGAACAAACAACAGCCCAAAATGAAAAAGGAGAACAAATGTGACAGACAGAAAGAGAGAAAAAGAGCAAGAGAGAGAGATGAAGCAAAGAGATGCTTTACGTGAGGATGAATTAGATAGTTGAGGCAAAGCCTCGCGAGTGTCGGGATGACGCTGGTTTACCCAGATTGACAGTGAGTCCACCCAGTCAGGAGTGTGTTTGCCGAAAGAATTATTATCTATCTGGTTGCATGTTCAGTTGTAATAGTTCAACAATACTTTGTTTCCTGAAAACACAGTTCCATCACACATTCGCAACGGCATTGCAAAGTTGTGTATAGTAGTTGGAACTTCAGTTGTTAAATTGTGTTCCAAAGATAAACAAGGCTTTTATGGGTTTGGAACGACAATGGGGTAAGTGATTAATGACACAATTTTCATTCTGGGGTGGAGTATCCCTTTAAATGGATCATGCACTTGAGCAAAATAAGTACGCTAACATATAGCTTTAATTCTATTTAAATATGCATATATTTCAATCTATATTTAAATATGCATACATTTCCATCTATATATTTTAGCATGCCAACAACCAGCATTTTTGAAGAGCAGGGTCGTGCACAGGGGGTGGCCTGGTGGATAGAGCCACTGCTCCTCTACCCTCATCGGCTGAGGTACCCCTCTCACCATCCCGCCCCCACCACCCCAGCTCAAAGCGTTCTGTTAACGCTTAGATTCACTGATTCCGCTAATCCGCTCCGTGTTTTCCCGCCCACTCTGCAGCATCACTCACAATCTGTGTGCCCAAGTGCAGACAACAGTTCTTCCCAAAGGTAGTTGCATTAACAGGTAGATGCATTACAATCTACTGGTGCATTCAAGTCATGTTGGATACATCGTATTTACGAGTTAAACGCACATGAACGAGTGGGGAAACTCAGAATTTTCTTTAAGCTCTGAGTTTCCAAGTTGGGGGCGTGTCAATGAGAAACATGACAGAATCAATGGATCGATGGATGCAACGTCTGTTGTTGACAGTAATTTTTTAGTTGAAATTGATAGACAGGATTGCAATATAACAATTAATAAGTTTTTTATGCGAAACAGATTAAAGTGGCTTCATAAATTATTTAAAAATATTAAAAACGCAAAACACACCTGATGCAAATTCTTTGCTCTTCATTTTCTTTAACCAGAGTTAACAAACCCTGTTGAATTTTCTTGTAATTTATTAAAAGAAGGTACACCGCCATCTTGTGCCGACTAAACTGACTTGAACGCACCCGATGTCGTAATTACGACTTGTCAACTCGTAAGTACAAACTTCCCAGGAGGACTTGAATGCAGCATACATTACAGTCAGTGGATGATTCGCTGAATTAGTAATTTGTTAGTTTGAGTGAAACTCGTGTATTAAATAAATTCAATGCACACAGACTGAAGTAGTTTAAGTCTTTGGTTCTTTTAATTGTGATGATTTTGGCTCACATTTAACAAAAACCCACCAACAAATTAGAATATGGTGACATGCCAATGAGCTAATCAACTCAAAACACCTGCAAAGGTTTCCTGAGCCTTCAAAATGGTCTTTCAGTTTGGTTCACTAGGCTACACAATCATGGAGAAGACTGCTGATCTGACAGTTGTCCAGAAGACAATCATTGACACCCTTCACAAGGAGGGTAAGGCACAAACATTCATTGCCAAAGAAGCTGGCTGTTCACAGAGTGCTGTATCCAAGCATGTTAACAGAAAGTTGAGTGGAAGGAAAAAGTGTGGAAGAAAAAGATGCACAACCAACTGAGAGACCCACAGCCTTATGAAGATTGTCAAGCAAAATCGATTCAAGAATTTGAGTGAACTTCACAAGGAATGGACTGAGGCTGGGGTCAAGGCATCAAGAGCCACCACACACAGACGTGTCAAGGAATTTGGCTACAGTTGTCGTATTCCTCTTGTTAAGCCACTCCTGAACCACAGACAACGTCAGAGGCTTCTTGCCTGGGCTAAGGAGAAGAAGAACTGGACTCTTGCCCAGTAGTCCAAAGTCCTCTTTTCAGATGAGAGCAAGTTTTGTATTTCATCTGGAAACCAAGGACCTAGAGTCTGGAGGAAGGGTGGAGAAGCTCATAGCCAAAGTTGCTTGAAGTCCAGTGTTAAGTTTCCACAGTCTGTGATGGTTTGGGGTACAATGTCTTCTGCTGGTGTTGGTCCATTGTGTTTTTTGAAAACCAAAGTCACTGCACCCGTTTACCAAGAAATATTGGAGCACTTCATGCTTCGTTCTGCTGACCAGCTTTTTGAAGATGCTGATTTCATTTTCCCTCAAGATTTGGCACCTGCCCACACTGCCAAAAGCACCAAAAGTTGGTTAAATGACCATTTTGTTGGTGTGCTTGACTGGCCAGTAAACTCACCAGACCTGAACCCCACAGAGAATCTATGGGGTATTGTCAAGAGGAAAATGAGAAACAAGAGACCAAAAAATGCAGATGAGCTGAAGGCCACTGTCAAAGAAACCTGGGCTTCCATACCACCAAATTAAGGCAGTAATTAAAGCAAAAGAAGCCCCTACCAAGTAATGAGTACTTGTACAGTAAATGAACATACTTTCCAGAAGGCCAACAATTCACTAAATTTTTTTTTATTGGTCTTATGAAGTATTCTAATTTGTTGAGATAGTGAATTGGTGGATTTTTGTTAAATGTGAGCCAAAATCATCACAATTAAGAGAGCCAAAGACTTAAACTACTTCAGTATGTGTGCACCGAATTTATTTAATACACGAGTTTCACAATTTCAGTTGAATTAAATGAACTTTTCCATGACATTCTAATTTATTGAGAGTCACCTGTATTATTTTCAGACATGAGCAGACTTGTACTCACGTAATTAATGTTACGCATTTAACAAACACTTGCAAGCGCAGAATTCAATTCAAAATGTCATCAGCAGCCATCAGTTCAGTAAAATTGAGCATCAGAATGGACAAATTAGTTATTAAGGGAGAAAAACGAAATGTGGAAAATGCCAGTGAAGGAACATATACAAACAATAGTAGCAGTATCAGCAGTGAAGGTAGGAGAGTGCTAGGCTTTCGGCATCAACTTTCAGTTTGCCCCACTACTCACTTGGAGTGGTTCAGGCAAAAGGAAACACCCAGACTATGCAGCAATCATCCTTAATTGCAGAAATGTGGCAAAACATCTCTGGACTGAACCTCAGATTATTAAATTCGAAAGTGCTTTCCATATTTGGATCAACATAGGGAATGCTATCTCACGACCAATTCATATGCATTTTACGAGGAGGCTAATTCGTACGAATTTGTACGACCTCACTTGTACGATTTTATATGATTTGTCTAAACCCCAGTGTTGGGTAGGTTTAGGGGCGGGGTTAGGTGTAGGTCATTCGTACAAATTCATACAAATTGTGCAACTCGTAAAATCGGATTTGGCAAAAATCGTATGAATTTGTACGAGTGTGATCTTATGAATTCGTAGGAAATAGCCACGTCGTAAAATATGTACCATGAGATAGGGCTGACATAGGCCACATTTGTGAAAGCACATTTTCTGCAACGTCGTGTGTCAAATCACGCTTCCATGCGCTTCTTACAGACAATTATTTATTTATTTCAATGAATGTAATCTATTAGATATCATAATATTTAGGCTATAATATTATAAACCTGGTTGGTTTGTATCCGTGACGTAATATGTAAATTATATGTGTGCGGCCTGTGAGACTTGCACTTGGACCATAGTGCGACCCTGTGGAAAAAAAGGCTGAAAAGGCTCTTTGCTTTTACCCATCATGAAATGTTTCTTGTGGGACACATTGGTCATTAAACACCTTTTTATAGGCCATCAGTTGGGACTGAACCAACTAATATTCATTTCCACTGAAAAGGGGGAGGATTGCTTTCTAGTTACTGATATATTTCAGCTGGTGTCTTGGCTTTCCATGCCTTTTTGCACCTCCCTTTCTTTATGCGTTCAATACCTTTCCCCTGTGTCATTCTACTTTATTACACAGAACTTAATTTCTGAACTCATTTGTTTTGCTTTTTTTTTGTATGTATGAATTACTTGGATTGTTACCGACATCTGGTGAAAATGATGTGTTCAATACTCATTTTACTTATTTTTATGCCAATTACATACTGCATGTTAACGTGACAAATGAATGAATGTATTCTCACTAAATAGTTGCTTATTAGCATGCCTATTATTAACATACTGGCTGTTTATTAGTACTTATAAAGCACATATTCTGCATGATCATATTCTACATCCCTAATCATACCCAATACATAAACTTAACAACTACCTTACTAACTATTAATAAGCAGCAAATTAGGAGTTTATTGTGCCAAAAGTAATATGTAATTGTGTGTTAATGGCAATAATTTAACCTTAAATTGTGACCAAATGAATGAATGAATGAATGAATGACTGCTTGTTGTTTTGAGTAAATTATTTATAATAATCTGACATTAACCGAAATCTTGAATTGATTAATTAGAAGTTATTACTCCAAACTCTTCACAAAAATGGGGAAGTTGCAACCGTGTTTAGGAAATTAGTTCATTTCTACAACGATGCTTCGTACTGCAGTGGTTAAACAGTGAGTTACGTTGTTGTAAAGGGAAACACCCAGAGCTATTGGAATATACTAATGATTTAGTGGGGAAATTAAACAAAAACCTATTTTGTTGTTTATGCACTCTCAGAAAAAAGGTACAATCTGTCACTGGGGTAACATTCATGGGTAAATAAGGCACAAAGATGTACCTTTTAGCTTATGTAACTTAGGGTACCATTCCAGTGACAGCTTTGTACTTTTTTAATGAAAGTGTAAATTGTATTTACCTCTATGGTTGTGAAAGTATTGTATATTGTATTATACATGTATTGTATGGTTGTGAAAGTATTGTATATTGTATTATACATGACTAAATATTGTCTCAAAAATACTACTGAAATGTGTAATATTGATACATTTGTGCAAAATATAGGTTCAATTGAAATTTGAGTAGAAGTTTCACCTTCTATCACCAAGGCCAGTTTCTGGCCTCGACACAGTTAAAAAGGAGAAAACAGATTGTTGAAATATCTTCATCGTGAGTATTGTGTCAGATTTACGTCAGCATATTGATTTTTATACTTCAAGCCTCTTTGAAGGATCTAAGACATAAAACGTTTCAGATTCTGATTGCATAAGGGCTTAAAAATGCAATTGCGCAGACATTCTCCACATGAGTTTTACACATCAAAAAACAATATTATACAGTCTATGAAGATAGCATTCAGTAAATATTATTGCAACAGTTTTGTCACGCATACAGATGTAAACCCAAATGCACCTTGGTCATTCTTTATATTATATATTTCCATTTCACTATTTGTTTCAAGTATTCCTGGGAGTATTTACATCGAAAATCAATTCATTGTTTTTTCCTGATGTCTTCAACATCACTTTTCATTTTCCTAATCATTTGAAACATCACAAGCCTGTTTCGATTTTTCTTCACAACGTCATACATTTTTAGCATGAAGTGTAAAAAAATTAAAAATTAAAATTGTTTATATTTGTTTGTTAACTGTCAAGAACAGATCGCACAATCAGTCAAACTTGAGGATCAGTCCAATTTGTGAACAAATCAATCTCTTTTTAGAACTGAAATAATTGATTAATTGAAAATTCTGTATGACTTTCAATATATTCATATTATCTACAACAATTTACAAATAAATCAACTCAAATAATTTCCGTAACAATTCACCTTTTTCACAGGTGAAAGAAAGGACACACTAAAAAATAATTCTCTGTTAGTTTGCTCTCTGTTTGAGTTTGTGTGATATGTTTGGTCCCTTAGCTCAAACTGATTCCTCTGTTGGGCTAAATGAAAGCTTATGTTGCTGCTCCAGGGCTTTATTTTCTATCATATTTAAACACAGGTGAGATTAGCATGGCTTTATATTTATTTGCAGCTAAAAAACCTCTGGGTATCGAGTATAAAGCGCTGCTTTTGTTTCCTTCTTCTCATTCATCTGTTGCTTTTTAGCATTCTTTCTCTCCTGCCTTCTGTCTTGGTTTGATTCCTGTGCTCTCGTGTGTCTCATAGTACCTAGAAAATTTCAGCAAAAAGTTCTGAACAAATTGTGCTTACTATCCAGTAATGTTCCACACTCTCTTTTACAGATTCTCAAGTCCTGGAACCTTACACTCTTAAAAATAAAGGTTCTAAAAGGGTGTTTTGCAGTGATGCCATCAAATAACCATTTTTGGTTCCCATTTTGAAGAACATTTTAAAAATCTAAAGAACATTTTTCAACTATAAAGAACCTTTTCTGCATTTAAAAGGTTCCATGGATGTTCTTCGTCATAGAACCATTGATGCCAATAAAGAACCTTCATTTTTAAAGGGGTCATATGATGCTGCTAAAAAAAACATTATTTTGTGTATTTGGTGTAATGAAATGTGTTTATGCGGTTTAAGGTTAAAAAACACATTATTTTCCACATACTGTACATTATTGTTTCTCCTCTATGCCCTGCCTTCTGAAACGCACTGATTTTCACAAGGCTCATCTCTCTGCGACGTGTGCTGTGATTGGCCAGCTATCCAGTGCGTTGTGATTGGCTGAATGCCTCAAGCGTGTGATGGAAATGTTATGCCTCTTAACATATTGTGATGCCTTGTCAGGCCAAAGCGACGAGACATAAACATAAAACCCATTATAAACGTGATATAAACATGATTTCTAGTCGTGTTTTCTTTTGGAAGGCCAATTTGGAGTGGTTTCGCTTTATAAAAGGTAGTTTTTCTTTCTCAACGTTGAGTGAGGCGGGGTTGGGTTGGGTGATGGGTTGAGTGAGGATTGGGGGGTGGCTTGAGAACTTTGGAAGGGAAGGAGCGTTCCTTGGTCTTGCAGCAACCACATGTGACGACCCCGGGCTGGATGCCGCTTCGTCCACGGTGAAAGCCGATTCGGCGATCCACAGTGCAAAGCTGATGTAATTCCTCAGCGACCAGCACAGATCAGCTCCAGACATGATGAAGCGGATATCATCCTCTTTTGGAAGGCCAAACAAAGTAGTTTCGCTTTCACAGTGAAACACACAGCGTTTATACTACATGGTGGTGGCGGCAACAACAATACTACAACGAGAATAAAAGGTATGCCTTCTTTCTTTGCGTGAACATCTGGGCAGTGTTATGCAAATCTTCCCACATACTGACGTAGATATGTGGGGGCGTGTTAGAACGAGCCGTTTCAGGGGGGCGTGGACGAGTTTCAGCTTTTATAAACAATATCTCTTTGGATTTGAGACTTTAGTCTTTGCAACTTCACAGATCTTCTTTATTCACCAAGAGCTTGTAACACTCCAAAGAGAAAGGAAATTTTGAAATCGTATCATATGACCCCTTTAAGAGTGCAGCAAAAACTGATTCTAATGCAAACGTTCACATATGCTTTCCCTTGTGAAAAGAAGCACTTAATTGTATTGAATGTGTACTTTAGTGTACTTCAAATCTTAAAAGTATATAAAATATTAATAAAATAAATATTAATGAAATTAAAGGCCACTCAAGTTTTAAAAATTGCACTTATACTTTAAAATACATTTAAATCAATATGTTAATATTGTCATACTGTACTTTTAATGCACACTTATTTTGACAGTAAATAATTATAATTTTGACTTTAGTGTTATTTAATATTACATTTAAAGTTAATATATGTTAACAGTACTAAATTGCAATGCCATCATTACAAATGTGTACTTACACATATACAGTATTTAAATACATGGCATGCATAACATGCAGTTAAAGGCAGGGTAGGTGATTTTGTTAAAAAAATATTGTTATGCTGGTTGAAAGTCTCTTCACATGCTGATAGCAATTGCTAAGTTAAGTGTTATAAATGTATTTATATAATCTGTGGAAGGCGTAGGATCATAAAATGTTCGTCTGAAATCACCTACCCTACTTTAAATGTCTGAATACATTGTCTGGATGTAAGTATATTCCTTTAAAGTCTATTATCTATTATATTCTAAAGTGTACTTCACACGGGGTTTTCCTCTATTTCTTTAATGTGTTTGATTTTTTAATTTTGTTCATTAAAATTAAAATGCAGTGATTAGATTCTGCTTCAGCTCTTCTGCAGTTAGTCACAATAGCATTACATGTAACAAATAGAATCTAAAATGGATTTTAAATAATGTGAATTTAAATTATATAATAAAACTCATGAAAGTATGAATTTTTATAATATTTTATTTTGCTTCTTATTTGTGAATATTTAGGTATTTTTAATGAAAAACTAAACAAATAAATTGATCAAAAATGTGATTTGTTTTTAGTATTTTTGCAGTAAAACACACACTTGTGGCAAAACAAAATAAAATTATGGAGGGTTTCACAGACTGTAAGAGAAAGAAAAACAGACAGAAATTCACTTCCATCAGACATGTCTGAGCCTAGGGCCTAATTAAACATCAAACCCCTATCACTCCAATGGGCATAAGTTGCTCTCCATCAACCTGATGCAAAAAGTGTGCAACCCCTACAAGAACACATACTAGCACGCACACACACGCAATAACCATCCCCTCACTCGAACCTGACACCCAGTCACACATGCATCCCTTCAAAACTCGGCTTCAAAGCATATCACTGATACCTCCTTTCACTTCTCACAAATAAATATGCAGGGAGGCCTCCTGCAAGCCATCACATCCACAGCAGCAGGACGGAGAGAGTGAAAGGAGAGAAGCATGTGATGAGGGAGTTTAAACCAAGATCATTGTGCACAAGAGCTGAAAGGTATGCGATAGCACTGACGTCCTCAGCATCTGAAGGACAGGCTTTTTGTGCAAGATTGAAATTCACTCTGCATCAAGACCAGAATGAATTTCATTTTTAATTAAAGTCTAACATGTGGCTGATAGCTACACAAAGTTTCAGAGACAGTAGAAAAGAAACACAGACCATTATGTCGTCTGCTACAACAAAATAAAAATATTTAAAGTTTTTATTTTTTTTTAAACATTAATATAAATAAAATAAATCTTTTTTTTTTTTGCTCACCTAGTCTGCATTTATTTGACCAAAAAGCAGTAAAAACTACAATATTGTGGATTATTATTATAATTTAGTAATAAAATTTTCTAGTTTAATATTTTACAAATTTATTCCTGCGATGGCAGAGCTGAATTTTCAGGCCTTCAGAAATGATTCTTATATGCTGACTTGGTGCTCAATTTTTATTATTATTATTATATTTATTATTATTATTATTATTATTATTATTATTATTATTATTATTATTATTATTATTTAATGTTTTTATGTTTTAAAGTTGCTGCTTTAATATTTTTATGAAATTTCATTTTCACTGAAAAAAAAATAAAAATTTGATGAAAGTTAGGAGAACAGCATTTTTTGAGACAGATTTTATTATTGCTAAATAAAAGTATTAAATTTAAAAATACTTTTATACCACTTTTATAGGTTACTCTTAAAGAAAATTGCATTTTCCCACCATTTTTGCCTGCAGAAAATAGATACTGTTATGGAATGTTTACATTACAGTCAGTGTTTCATAAATTGTTTTACATGTTTAATTTTGCTTTTAGCCCAATTAAAAAGTAAAACAATTTATGTAACATTAAAATAGAAATAGAAATAGATATTTTATGACCAACAAACATTTATACATTTATAAATCTTGTAATTTTTTTGACATTATATATGTATAAATATTATAAATTATATAAGTAACATGAGTTGTAACAAAAAATTATTTACACATTTTAAACATTAAAACAATGTAATATGCAACTACTTGGCACAATAAAAAAATGGGCAATTGGTCACAATATTCAAATTAAGAAATCAATATTTTCTAATTAAGAATTGTTTGTAACCAAGTGTCTAAAATCAACATGAGACTAATTGGACTACTGTATAATTGGACTAAGTTACTGAGACATAGCTCAGCATGAGACAGTTTGGCCTGGTCTCCCCTATAAATGTACACCCATAAACAAGCAGAGTACATACAGTATGCCAATTTTCTTCTACATTGAGCACCGGAAAGGACATAAGGTAGAGATCAGAGATGGCGAGAGAGGGTAAAATGAAGAGTGGCAGAGCTGAATAGAGAGATGGAGAGAGTGGGATGCTCTTGACATGTGAGCCAGGTGAGCATAATGATGCAATGACTGTGTGAATGACAGAGGGGAGTTCAGATAATGGCCTTCCAGTGGAACAAACACAACAACACTCACAGACAAATACACAGAGGTGTTTAGTTAAAGGGCTAATATCACAGATAACAGGATTTTCTTTGCCCTTTTCAGATGCAAGAGTTTGATGTACAACTGATTTTGTGTCAAAACCCAGAATTTACATTACATTTTTTTTTTTTTTTGTAGGGCAGTTATTTTTGATTGGGAACACCGAATTAGGTAAAGGATGTTTTTAGGATAGCACAAAGGTTAAAACAAAACACAGAAATGCAGTAAAATCTGAATCTACTCCCTACTTCAGTAGCAAGTACACTGCCCAGTGCACTGACACATTCACTCCTTAGAGAACTGCAGAATGTACCACCGAAACCATGCCATGCATTTGATTTTGTTAATAAAAATCAATGTTTTAATGCACAATTGCTCAATATTGACTGTTGAAAGTCATATGTGTCCCAGTGTGTGATTGACTGAAGCCTTGCTAGTGTTCACAATATAATAGAGAACTGGGGAGCGGAATGTTCCAGGATGAACATCATTTTTGGTATAGATATTGAAAGACTTTCATTTTATGGAGAAAAAACAAACAAACAATAAAACAACACATACGTTTTTCATAACATCTTTTTTTTATCCACATTTGAAACTGGAATGACATGGGAGTGAGTAAATAATAGAATGCTCATTTCTGAGTGAATTATCCCTCTAATGGTTAATGTTAGAGACTGTTTCTTTGGCAGGAATGTTGTTCTACAGCCAACAAAATATGCTGCAAAATATGTTTAAAACATCCTTGTTGGCAAAACCACAGTCTCTTGTAAAAAAAGAGGTCATTCACAAATCATCATGGTATTGACAAGCAGGAGTACATTTACATAAGTTTTACATATAAATGCATATTCAGTGCTGAGCAACTTGGCCTGCAATGATGAACTATAGTATCAGCTATGCAAGTATTTGGAGGTTAGTCAATCATAACTGAGGTTATTTACATATAATAAGTCTTAAAGATGTAGTAAAACAGCATAAGGGCTGTTCGGAACAGAGATGGGATGCATGATCACTACCCTATCAATTCAGCTATCTTCATGAACATATGAGAGGTGTTTTGGTGTGTCCGATAAATCACACGTTTATGTTTTATATCAGCCACCATGACTGCTACACTGATACTGGAGAACCATACAGGAAAGATAAAAGTGCTATATTTATAGACCAGAAGTAAATCACAATAATCTTAGTTTGCCAGAGACTGCCAAACCCATTTAATTATGCAACCCCCTCTTTCTCTTTTATTCGTTCTGCCACCACGCTCCTGCGCTTTCTTCACCTCCGCATTGCCATGCTGATTATAGACCCCCTCCCCCTACCACCACCTTATTCCTCAGAGAACGCATTCATTCACTCAGCTTTGAACATGAAAGGCAAAAGAGGGACACACACCAAAAACACAACAGAAATTACAGAAAATGTGGGAGCGTGAGTGTGTTTGCTTGAGGTTGTTGTGAGGATGTCTGAAGAAAAGAAAAGAAAAGAAAAGAAGGTTCCTTATTTCAATTATAACACACAAACATGTACAGTACATTCATACATAATAGTCTCATGGGTACCTAAGGCTGGTAAAACTTCCTAAATAGTATGCAAAATTTAATTTAGTCTTCCCCAAAATAAAATGCCAACATTTTCTGAGGTTGTACTAAATTTGGATGTTTAAAGTTTTGCTTTTTGGGGTAATATTACCCACAACTCTTTAAGCTATGGAAGAGAAGGAGTTTGTAAGCTATTTATTTCCTCCCTTACTAACTTCCCAACTAACTTCAGGGAGATGTATGTCATGGTTTGTACATTAGATGTTTCAGATGCTCATCACTGCTTAAGTTGCGCAACTGCCCACAACTGGTGAAATAAGTGTAATGTATTTAAAATAAATGGACTAAGCCCTTTGATCTCTTGAAATACACCATGGAGCTGATTCATTATTTACAATCTTTTCCTTATGAATTTGTTTTATGAACAGTCTATATGCCTATATGCTTGGGATGTTGGAGAAAATATTATCTCTGTGTAGTTCCTAGGTTCCTTGGACAATACTATGTTATGACCTCAAAAAGCTTTTGCCATAGTGCATAATTTGTAAACTAATACAGTTTGCAACACATAACCAGCTCCATGTATATAGTTTTCTAATGTAGTAAACTTACTCGGTAGAACACTTGGTAAAGCACTGCACTAGTGCAATGTGATGGAACGATCAGGTACAAGTCTTTTGAAACACGTGCAGAGTTGGGTAAATTTACTTTTAAAAGCAATGCATTACAATACTGCGTTACTCGCTAAAAAGCAGCGAACTGCTTTACTTAGTTGCTTTTTATGAAAAGTTATGCATTATGTTACTATTAATGCATTACTTTACTAGTTAATTTAAAAAAAATCTGATAGCATTACTATTAATGTGTCCCTGTGGGAACTTTTTTGCAAGATGCGAAATACGTAGCACCGTGTAGGTTTTGTGATATAATCGATGTGAAATGTCCACTGAGTGGCGCTAAAAGTGTAAAAGTGTTAGTTTTTACCCCTCGAACAGATGAACGTACAGTCCATTTGTTGTGTAAATGTTCACTAATGGATGTGTGTAGCATAACAATATCAGGCATGTGTTTAACCTTGTATGGTACATTTTATGTGACGTTGGTTTTGTACGTGTCACCGCAGTTCATACTTGAGTGCTATAACACTAATGCTCTGTGAAGTTTAAAATAACGTACCATCTGAATTACATCTAAACCGATAGTATGAACAAAAGCGAATGTGACATAAAAACACAATCGCAAACATGCCCTTTTAGCTTGTTTTTCGATGTCTCAACTTTGCCTCAACTCAGCTCTTTCTTCGTGTTTTTTCAAACTATTCGTACCCAAGGATTCGAGTAGGTGCTGTGTTTACCTGCACAGCACCTACTCGCTGGCCTCCGTTACACTCACCCCCCTAAACCTCACTCCCATCCGGCACCAATGTAACCCCTCTCTCCCGGGTCCTCACCGCCACACCTCATTCTTGTTCCGAGTGGGTCTCAAACACGGATCTCCAGCATGGGAGACATGGATCACATTTATACTGTAAAGAACATATGATGCGATTTCAATTTTTCTTTTCTCTTTGGAGTGTTACAAGCTCTTGGTGCATAAAGAAGATCTGTAAAGTTGCAAAGACTAAAGTCTCAAATCCAAAGAGATATTCTTGATAAAAGTTATATCACGTTTATAATGGTTTTTATGTTTATGTCTCGTTGCTCCGGACGAAACGACATCACAATATGTTAAGGGGCATGACATTTCTGTCACACGCTTGATGCATTTGGCTAATCACGACGCACTGGATAGATGGCCAATCACAGCACACCTCGTTTTTCAGAGCGATGAGCCTTGTAAAAATCTACGCGTTTCAGAAGGTGGGGCATAGAGGAGAAACAATAATGTACAGTATGTGGAAAATAATCTGTTTTTTAACCTTAAACCGCATAAACACATTTCATTACATCAGTTCCCTTTCAGTCGGTCACTCTCGACGCCACGTCGGTGACCGACGAAAATGGGATATCGCTTCGATAGACCAATCTACTTCGAGTGTAAACTAAACGAGCCAATGCACATTGGCATGCAATTATTGCATCCAGCTGCCGCTGATCACAGCGTGAGTATAATAAGGCAGCAGGTGCAATGCATACCAGCTTTTCGCTTCGGAGCCGAGCGTTAGTATCGTTCTGCTCAACTGTGTCTGCTGTGAACTACGAGTTCAGCACGCTCTCGGAAGCTTCGTGTGTTGGCGAGACGGCGCTTCAGCGGTGGTCGTTCCAGCGTCGAGTGGATTGCACACTTCAGGCTGCACTACCCCCTGTCGTGTTGCAAGCGGCCAATTCCCCTGTGCGCCTCAGCACTAAAAGAGCATTTCCTAAAGAGCAAATTTCTCTAAAAGAGCTCCACGGCTGCGTCTTTGTAAAGACGACGGATCGTCCTGATAGGGATGCCGTTTCACCCGTCCGTTTCTGGGTGCGGTCGTTACCTGGCACTGGGTGATGGTCACGATCGCTGCCTCACGTGTCTGGGCAAACACGCTGGGGTAGCTTTCGTGGATGAGTCATCTTCTCTCTGCGGGAAGATGACCATCTCGGAGCTGCGAACCAGGCTCTGCTTCCTTCAAAAAAGGGGGCGGAGTCCCGTTGCCGCTGCCGCGATTTGGGGGCTCGTTCTGGCGGCCGACAGATGAAAACCATTTCCAGCAGTAGCACGGGCGGTTTGAGGATTATAGTGGTGGCAAACCCCGCAGGGAACCAACCCTCTGGGGACCATCACTCCTCTTGCATCTCCGATCCAGAGGAGTAACCCACGGAACGCGC
The DNA here is from genome assembly GCF_018340385.1 of Cyprinus carpio. Taxonomy (NCBI): domain Eukaryota; kingdom Metazoa; phylum Chordata; class Actinopteri; order Cypriniformes; family Cyprinidae; genus Cyprinus; species Cyprinus carpio. Next base: position 17,512,251 of record NC_056597.1, on the reverse strand, counting down.
TGGGCCCTCTTCAAAGAGCGTACCAGTGGTATCCAGTGGGCCTCCCCCTGACCAGATGTCGATCTCAGCATCGGAGGGGGAGCTGTCAGATGAAGATTCAGCTGTGCTGCTGCCCTCTGGGACGGTGGCGGAGCCTGAATTGGATCTGGAGATGACAGCTATGCTTTCCCGGGCCGCCGAGAGGGTAGGGCTCGAGTGGAAATCTCCACCGCGTCCCGAGCCCTCGGGGCAGGATGATTGGTTTCTCAAGGTGGCGTGCGCTGGTTTTCAGCGCCCCACCCTGGTGCCTTTCTTCCCGGAAGTGCATGACGAGCTCACCAGGTTGTGGATGGCACCTTTTACTGCCAGAAACTGGCTGGTGGGTTCCTCCTTCCCTCACCACCCTCGATGGCAGTGCAGCGAAGGGGTATTCGGTGATTCCCCCAGTGGAGCAGGCGGTAGCGATGCAAGTGTGTCCTAAGTCTGCCTCCTGCTGGTGGGGAGACCCGGTGCTTCCTTCCCGGGCCTATAGGCATTCGTCTGGTCTAACCGGCGGTGCCTATATGGTTTGCGGGGAAGCTGCTTCTGCCTTACATGCTGTGGCGTTACTGCAGGTGCACCAGGCCAAGGCACTGAAGGACCTGCACGAGGGTGGTTACGATCCAGAAGTTCTGAAAACTCAGAACCGCCACTGACCTCGCGCTCCGAGCGACGAAGGTCACCGCGAGTTCCCTGGGTCGTGCGATGTCCACGCTTGTGGTCCAGGAGCGCCATCTCTGGCTGAGTCTGGTTGAAATGAGGGACGCCGACAAAGATCAGTTCCTTAATGCCTGTGTCCCAGACCGGCCTCTTCGGTGACGTGGTTGAGAACCTGGCCCAGCAGTTCTTGGCTGCACGGGAGCAGACTGAGGCGGTCCAACTTTCTGCCTGGCGGGCAGCTGCTGCCTCCACCCGTCCGCCGGTTGCAACGCCCCAGCCTGCTCGTCACCGAGGGCGGCCCCCTGCGTCCACCCGCTCCCGAGTGATTTTCGCAGCAGCCTCCAGCAAGTGGCGCCGTAGAGCTGGGCATAGGCAGGCCGCCCCACCCGTCCTGGCCCCCGTCAAACCTGGCGGTGAGCGGAAGAGCAAGAGGCCCTGGGACGGGTGGCCCAGAGAGAGGTAGCCGCTTTCTGGGGGATGGTGAAAGCACCTCTCCCTCCCCTGGAGGAGGGCCAGGGGAGAATCTGGAAATCTCGACGAGAGAGCGGTTTTCTCTGTCTCTGGGTCCCAGGAGGGCACGGAGAGTTGCGGACGGCCAGACACCGGACCTCACTCATCCTCCTCCTTCGCCAGATGGCAGCAGCGGGCGGTTCGAGAGCGTCAACAAAGGCCCTACTCACGCACCCTCTGCCAACCCGTGGAACCAGGTGAGCCCTGCACCCCACACTTGCACCACACTCAGGCCTGCTCACAAGCCGCCCGAGATGGGTCCCTGTGTTCCACCTCGCTGCCCCACTGCGGGTACGGCTGTGGTTCCGCTGGTCCCGCTTGTACGGTTTCTAAGCGCCTGGTCAGCGCTACCCAGCCCGTCTCGCTGGCTCCTGTGGACCATCAGCCTCGGCTATGCGATTCAGTTCGCCCGGCATCCCCCCAAGTTCAGCGGTATCCGCTTCACTACAGTGAAAGCGTCTGATGCCCCTGTTCTGCGGGAAGAGATCGCAGTCTTACTGGCGAAAGACGTGATAGAGCCGGTCCCTCCAGCCGATATGAGGACGGGGTTTTACAGCCCCTACTTCATTGTACCCAAGAAAGGCGGTGGGTTAAGACCGATCTTGGATCTGTGAGTTTTGAACCGGGCCCTTCATCGGCTACCGTTCAAGATGTTGACGCAGAAACGCATCTTCGGGTGCGTCCGTCCCCGAGATTGGTTTGCAGCGATCGACCTGAAGGACGTGTACTTTCATGTGTCGATCCTTCCGCGCCACAGACCTTTTCTGCGGTTTGCGTTCGAAGGACGGGCATATCAGTACAAGGTCCTGCCCTTCGGGCTGTCCCTGTCTCCCCGTGTCTTCACGTAAGTCACGGAGGCGGCTCTTGTTCCCCTCAGATATCAGTGTGTTTTTATTCTCTTCTATCTAGACGATTGGCTGATACTAGCACAATCTCGGGATCAGTTGTGCGAACACAGGGACCTGGTGCTCCGGCACCTCAGCCTGTTGGGCCTTCGGGGTCAACTGGGAAAAGAGCAAACTCTTGCCAACGCAGAGGATCTCTTTTCTCGGTATGGAGTTGGATTCGGTCGAACAGACAGCACGCCTCACAGAGGAACGTGCGCGGTCGGTGCTAGCCTGCTTGAATACATTCAAGAGCAGGACAGCGGTCCCACTGAAACTCTTTCAGAGGCTCCTGGGGCATATGGTGGCCGCAGCGGCACTTACACCGCTCGGCCTGTTACATATGAGACCGCTCCAGCACTGGATTTATGGCTGAGTCCCGAGGTGGGCGTGGAAGCGCGGCACTCACCGGGTCCAAGTTACACCGGCCTGTTGCCAAAACCCTCACCCCGTGGTCAGATCTTGTGTTTCTCAGGGCAGGGGTGCCCCTAGAGCAGATCTCCAGGCATGCTGTGGTTTACACGGATGCCTCCACCACCGGCTGGGGGGCCACGTACAACGGGCATGCAGTCTCAGGGGTTTGGACGGGCCCGCAGCTGCAGTGGCACATCAATTGCCTAGAGTTGTTAGCAGTGCACCTTGCCTTGAACCGTCTCAAAGGTCACTTACGAGGCAAGCATGTGCTGGTCCGAACGGACAACACAGCGACCGTTGCGTACATCAACCAACAAGGTGGTCTGCGCTCCCGTCGCATGTCACAACTCGCCCGCCACCTCCTCCTTTGGAGTCAGAAGGTTCTGAGGTCTCTTCGTGCCGTTCACATTCCAGGCCTGCTCAATCGTACAGCCGACGAGCTGTCTCGAGCAATGCTCCCAGGAGAATGGCAACTCCATCCCCTGACGGTCCAGCTGATTTGGAGACGGTTCGGAGCCGCTCAGGTAGACCTGTTTGCTTCTCCAGAGACCGCTCACTCTCGGCAGGGATGCACTGGCACACAGCTGGCCGCGGGGCCTACGCAAGTATGCGTTTTCCCCCAGTGAGCCTTCTTGCACAGACACTGTGCAAAGTCCGGGAGGATGAGGAGCAAGTCTTGCTAGTGGTGCCGTATTGGCCCACGCGGACCTGGTTCCCCAAACTAGTGCTCCTCGCGACAGCCCTTCCTTGGCCGATTCCTCTGAGGAAGGATCTACTGACTCAGAGACGGGGCACCATTTGGCACCCGCGTCCAGACCTTTGGAAACTCCATGTCTGGTCCCTGGACGGGACGCGGAGGTTCTAGGTGACCTGCCCCAGGAGGTAGTGAACACCATCACTTCGGCAAGAGCACCTTCTACGAGACACGCTTACGCCTTGAAGTGGAACCTGTTCGTCGAGTGGTGTTCTTCTCGCCGAGAAGACCCCCGAAGATGCCTGATTGCGGTTGTGCTTTCCTTTCTGCAGCAAGGGCTGGAGCGAAGGCTGTCTCCCTCCACCCTCAAAGTCCAGGTTGCTATTGCTGCATACCATGACCCCGCGAATGGGAAGTCTTTAGGTAAGCATGACCTCGTCATCAGGTTCCTTAGAGGGGCTGGGAGGTTAAATCCTTCCCGGCCCCCCTCCATACCCTCTTGGGACCTGACTCTGGTGCTGAAATCACTACAGCAGGGCCCATTCGAGCCTTTGCATTTCAGTCGAGCCAAAGTTTCTTTCATTGAAAACTCTGCTCCTGCTTGCACTGGCCTCCATCAAGAGGGTAGGGGACCTGCATGCATTTTCGGTCGACCTTCGACGATTCGTGCCTAGAGTTTGGGCCGGCTGACTCCCAGGAAATCCTGAGGCCCCGGCCCGGCTACGTGCCCAAGGTTCCCACTACACCCTTCAAAGACCAAGTGGTGAACCTGCAAGCGCTGCCCCTGGAGGAGGCAGACCCAGCCCTAGCTTTGCTCTGTCCCGTCCGTGCATTGAGATGCTACGTAGACCGGACACAAAGCTTCAGGACCTCAGACCAGCTCTTTGTCTGTTACGGAGGCCGGCAGAAGGGAATGCCGTCTCTAAGCAGAGGATGGCCCGCTGGATTGTGGATGCCATAGCCCTGGCTTATCAGGCACAGGGTGTGCCCTGCCCGTTCAGGTTGCGAGCTCACTCAACAAGAAGTGTTGCACCCTCCTTGGCGCTGGCTCGTGGCGCCTCGCTGACAGATATTTGTAAAGCTGCGGCCTGGGCGACCCCAACATGTTTGATAGGTCCTAAAGCCTTCGTGTAGAGCCAGTATCCTCCTGTGTTCTCACGTCAAACGGGTAGTGGCACCGAGAGGCCCCGGTTAGTGTCGGCTTGCTAAAACCGCTCCAGAGTGTCCGTACTGTAGACCCTGTTGAGATCCTCCATCACCCTAGGCAGCTGGACGCGGTGGAACGTCCAGCGCCAGGCCTTCATGATGAATCCGTGAGAACCATGGAAGGCTGGGTTCCATATTGAGACCTAAGCGGTACTCATATGCGTATAGTCCACGGTATAGCCTTAGAGCCCGTGTTTCCCCGGCAGACTTCTGCCTTTCCAGGAGGGTTTGAATCACCTCAAATTTCTCCATATACACCTAAACGGATGCTATATGTGTATTTGCTCCCGAGACCTCCTTTGGGAAGGATGGAGCCTCCGCAGCGTCCCTGTTCCAAGTGGAATGGGTACGTTTTCCCAGTGTTATCCAGTCTCACCCAGTGAGGTAGTGCTTTGACGATGGTGAGTGGAGCTACTTGTTCCGAGCCCCGGCCTACACCTAATAGGGGCGCAGGCGGCTCGCACAGGGCACTGGAAGGGGCAGCACCCATGGCGCTTTGGTAGGGATCCCATTTTCGTCGGTCACCGACGTGGCGTCGAGAGTGACCGACTGAAAGGGAACGTCTCGGTTACGTATGGTAACCCTCGTTCCCTGAAGGAGGGAACGGAGACGCCACGTCCCGTCGCCATGGTTGCTGTACCACCGCTGAGCCGCCGGGTCTCCGGCTCGGCTCCTCAGCGAAAACCTGGTATGCATTGCACCTGCTGCCTTATTATACTCACGCTGTGATCAGCGGCAGCTGGATGCAATAATTGCATGCCAATGTGCATTGGCTCGTTTAGTTTACACTTGAAGTAGATTGGTCTATCGAAGCGATATCCTATTTTCGTCGGTCACCGACGTGGCGTCTCCGTTCCCTCCTTCAGGGAACGAGGGTTACCATACGTAACCGAGACGATACACAAAATAATGTTGTTTTTAAGCAGCATCATATGACCCCTTTAATGGTCACAAAGTAATTACCTATTTAAATAAGTACTACTATTAGGATGCAGCCATATAGTTATGTTACTACATATGGTCGCCTCAAAGGGACACTGGCCATCAATCTCAGCTCTGTCAGAAAGCTTTCAAAGAGAGCTAAACAGAACGAGTGCAAAAGCATCCATCAATCAAACAAAGAAAGTACAACCGGCATAAATCTCAGCATTCAAATGCAGGCAGGTTATCAGACAGAGGCACAACAGCTACATAAACTCATCAGATATGATTAGTTCCACACATTATTCTCAGCAATTTATATTGCGCTTGATTATTCAGGCTGAATGATGCCTATATTAACTCGTACAAGGAAAATCCTATTTGTGTATATCATGGTTTATCTAATCTACTGACCAAAATTGATTTTGTTAAAATGATTTAGCAATATGATAGGCCCAAATGAGAGCCTGACAAAACTAAATGAGATCTATATTATAAAATTACTCTATAATTTAACTTGTGGTTGACTGACATAACATTTTACCCCCAATAATCCACTTTATCTCCAGCTCACCTCTGTGAGAGCACTGACAGAGTCACAAGACACAGAAATAATGTGAATAACATTCATTATGGTGTAACTGAGGCCAGAGGAGACCATCAGAGAACTTTTGTCTTTGCGTCTGTCCCTCACTCTCTCAATAATTACAGCTAACGCTCATGCAGTGGCAGACGCCTTTCGGTATGTGCACACTGTTAACGAAGCTGCTATCCATATGAATAGCAATTAGCACAAATTACCTTATCTCTGCTTTTATAGGGGAACTTGTATTAAACACACACAGATGCACGTGCTAGAAAAGCAGAAAGAGGTGCATTAGTACAATCTGTGTTTAACGAATCACCTGTCGTGCGTGTGCCAAGTCTGTGTGGGATTGATGATGAGTGTTGAGGAAGCAACATCGAAACTCTAGCTTGCAGAGCAACAAGCTATTCATAATTGAAATTAGATAAACTACCATGAAGAAAAAGCTCTTACAAACACTACAGGAACAGAACAAGCAAAAAAAAAACAAAAAAAACAACAGCACTTAGAAAAGCTATATGGACAAAAATAAGACAATTTTAATATATATATTAAATATATATATATATATATATATATATATATATATATGTATATATATACATATATAAAATATTAAGAGTTTTACTCGAATTACTAAAATTTATAGTTTCTTTATTTTTTAGCTTGACAAAGATTAGCCATTGATATAGGAATATTAATCTAAATTTAGTTTGAGATGGCACAATGCTATTTATTAGCAGATGAAGACAGAATGATTCTTAAATGAATGATTAAAGTTTTAACTGAAAAAAACAAAAACAAAAAAACAAACAACAACAAAAAAATGTTTCAACTGGTTAATTTATGTATCATTCAGTAATCGCCTAAAATGATATGAGAGAGATGATTTTTTATTATTTTTTTGGCTGTAAAGCTGCATGTGCAGTACATTCAACATAAAAACAGCAATCAACAGTGATTTGCGTTTTGTCACACTACAATGCTGCTCGTTTGAAAATGTAGCTTGTTACTGAAAAATAGAAGCACACATTATTAAAGCAGCTTGGCTACTGTCACACTATTTAAAAAAAGAATTTTAGTAGCGTTACATCTATTAGCTCTGATGATAATGCATGACCAGCATACACTGGCTGAACTATTCCTTGGCCGTTCATGCTAAAGGAGACAAACATCAGATTTTCCCTCTCATTCTTCCCTTTTCTTTTTCTCTCCCTCTTTTTTTCTATCAGCCACTCAAACGCAGTAAAAGCAAGCTTTCCTCTCCACATCCCCACATTCTTCAATAAAAAGCCATTCTTGTTAGCCAATATATCCAGCACTGGATTTACATGAATCAATTGTGTTGTGTTATTCTATTCCTTTCATTCACATTTTACACCTGCATATAATTCCTTCACCAGCTCCTTCATTAGAATGAAAGTGAATGAGAGAGAGAGGCAAAGTTGTCATTTTAGACACAGTGATGTGTATGTTTCGAGTGCTTGTGTGTGTGTGCGTGTGTGTGTAAAGTGGAGTAAATGCTCAGAGACAGGGCCAACAACTGTCTCTTTCATGTGCCAAGTCAATCCTATTAACACAAGCCTGCATCTCTCTGCCTTTCTCTCTCTCTTTTCTATCCCTCTTTCAGCTTTCATTCTGAGTGAACAAGGTTAAACACATGCCTGATATTGTTATGCTACACACATCCATTAGTGAACATTTACACAACAAATGGACTGTTTTATTCTCATTTCTCTTGAAGCAAAATTTCATGGTCCACGCCCTGGAAAATGAACGCACACAAACACAATCATTGTCTGGCTGCTGGTTTTGCAGCAAACCAGTGCGATCTGATTATACCATGGTACCCTCATGGTGCATAATGCATTTCATGAACATACCAAAAACATGTTATCATATACTGTACATAGCATATAAGATGTTTCCAAAAACAATGATACTACATATAGTATCTCTGTTTTTGAAGACAATGTCATTTATATAGAATATTAAATTTGGTTTATTAATTATTAATGTTTTGTTTAAACTTTCCTTTTATTGCCGTTTCAATTCAAACATACTGTGGGGTGTGGTAAATTCAATTTAAATTCAAACTCATGAACTGAAAAGGAGACGATTCTTGAATTCAGAATTTTGCATAACTTTAAGATATATATATACACACACACACACACACACACAAACCCACACACACTCTGGATTTATCTTCCACTAGCCTCTCTTTCCTCTGCTACACATGGTCACCTGTTCTGCTCCAAAACCCAGTTCATAAAGTCTTTCAGAAAGACTCCACCAACCCCTCAAAATCTCATTTTCCCGTTCAGTTTCTCATACACCTGCTTTCATGACATTATAAATCACCTGTACGTTAATAATTATATCAAAATGGGTTATTACATTTGTTTAAACAGTCTCACTCTGTCACAGGCTCCACCACACCACTTCAGTACCAAAAGCAGAGCACAGAAATGGACGTCATGGTGATTCTAGGGGAAAAAAAGAGACATAGCAATAGAAAAAGAGAGGACCTGACCTCAGAGTTCTCCTGCTTTGAAAAAATATGCAGCTCTTGTTAAATTGATGTGCATCTCTCAGTCTCCCTCTCTCTATAAAGTGTGGTCAACTAGGTTGTGCTACTTTAATGTAGGAAAATGCCAGTACTGCACTACAGCACAATCTGCTCTCTCAGAGAAATCACTCATCCACTCTTAACCTCCGCATCAGCCCCGGCAACAGTGCATACAGACGAGCACGTATGCACAAACACAGCACTGCCGCTGTATCTCCACAGAGTTAATCCAGACGGATGTCAGTTCTTCCAGAACACAGACAGCTCTGCATCTTTGTTTACCTGTAGTGCTGTGCATCTGACCAATGGATGCTTGGATATAATCTGAACATGTGGAAACCTTTACGCAGAAGTTGACATTTGATGTCTCTTTATTTGTATACTTTGAAATGAGAACCATTCGTTTTGCAATGGGACTAACATAGCTACAGTTTGGGTGGGGTGATATATTGGCTGTATATTTTCTATTTAGAGGTAAGCAATAAAATGTAAGTTCCAAAACATACCGGCTTTCTCAATGGATAGTTTATTTCAATATATTTTAAAATGTAATTTATTCCTGTGATGGTAAAGCTGAATTCTCAACAGCCATCACTCCAGTCTTCAGTGGAAATTGCTCTCATATGCTGATTTGGTGCTTAAGAAATATTTCTTATTATTAGCAATAATAATCTTTTACAATATTACAGTTTTTACTATATTTTTGATTAAACAAATTAATCCTTGGTGAGAATAAGTATTATAAAGTTTTTTTTTTATTTTTTATTGGAAACTGTGATTGAAAAATCCATATGGCAACCCTTACTGCCAATCAACACATAACTAATTATATATAATTTAGAGCAAATTCTGTAGTTTTTCTGTTCAGTAAGACCTTACAAAGTACTGGAGTGGGTGACACAGATTGTCAAATGAGACAATTATATACTTTTTTTTTGAGTTAATTAAGCTATTAATTCAAATCTCAGTAAGACCCATATTATCATTTCTGAGCTCTGAAATACATTTAACCTTTTCTCAGCTCTCTGAATATCATTTGCTTCTTTTGACCTTGTGTTTTCCTGTTTTGTGAATGGTCCATTATTAAAACAGGTGTCCCACTGTAATTTGTGCTTTTTAAAATATCATATAATTAGTGGCAAATTATCATTAATAACTTATGAAAAAAAAATAAAAAATTCCAAGGTCAGCCTTATGGGTATGTGGGCTGATGGAAGGTATTGAAAAGCTCTTTCCACACACACATACACACACACACACACACACACACACACACACACACACACACACACACACACACACACACACACACACACACACACATTCTCAAATGATGCGAACAGTTAGTGCTTTGAACAGAGTAATTATGGCCCAGTAAATTGGTGTCCAGAGAGAGGCTTTGATCTCAATTAGTCCCTGATGGACGATTGTGAAGCGAGTGATGCTGTTATAGTGTTACACCACCTGACCCAGCACATAAAGAATGTTTTGGTGTTTAAAAAATGAAAACCTCTCTCAATGTTTTGACACACTGCAATTCCCGCATTTAGAAGCAATTTTGTTAAATGCTTTTTTGTAAGACACTGCAAAAAATATTTCTATTATGTCTCAGTTTTGGTCGTTTGAATATTTTATGTCTTTTCGGGACATTCTGCGGCACTTTAAAGTTTCAAAATTGAACAGAAAATTGGAGTTGAGTAAATTAGTAAAACTGCAATGCCTACTGAAACTATTGTTACAATGCTGTAAAACAGTTCTTGTGAAAGAATGTTCCACATTCAAAACAAGTTAAGCTCTGTCGATGCCATCTGTAGCATGCTGGCGATTTCCATAGACAATACATTCCATTAATGCACATACATAAAAATCTTTGTGAAAAAAATTATTTCAAACAAATATGTGCAGCTTGTTTTTGTTAAAGCACTTACATTCATTCTTATGTACAAATATGTGTGAGCTGCAAAAGTTGTCAAAATCACCCTTTCTGATATCCTTATGCATATCTTGATAAAGTAACAGGGTTTACTGGATTTACATGACAGACATTGAAAAATTGGGTTTGCATAGGCAAGACTGTCACACTAGCTGCATGTTCACACATATAATATTTAAGCCTTGTGGCTGTACTTTCATAGTGGGTATTTTATCATTCATCCCGCTGCAATGCCTTGCCCCATACACGCCTATTGTAAATGCATTACCATATACTTAAAGCATAAATAGGGAAAAACGTAGCACATTTTAATGCTGTTGTATGTAAAGCTTGATTCTTGATTATTCATTTTGCAGATGTGACTTAAATAGCATGCAAGATATCAATTTTATCAGTTAAATAAGGTAAAACTTTAATATACTATAAAGTTGGTCCTCCCTTTGCAGCTATAACAGCTTCCACTCCTCTGAGAAGCCTTTCCACAAAATTCGCTCACAATCTTCATTCCAGTTTATCCTAAAGGTATTAAACAGGGTTAAGGTCAGGGCTGTGTGCAGTACAGTGAAGTTCTTCCACACCAAACTCATTCAACCATGTCTTTACGGACCTTGCTTTATGCACTGGGGAACGGTCATGCTAGAATTGAAAAGGGCCTTTGCCAAACTGTTCCTACAAAGTTGGATGCATTGTCTACAATGTCTTGGTATGCTGAAGCAATAAGTTTTGCCTAGAAAAAACAGAAACCACCAAATCCATCAAACTTTACAGTTGCTACAGTGCAGTCAGGCAGGTAACATTCTACTGCCATCCGCCAAACCCAGACTTGGCCAAACAGAGAAATGTTTTTTAACTCCACAGAAAATGTTTCCACTGCTCCAGTGTCCATTGGTGGCATTACATCTGACACTTGCCATTGTACATCTCCCGGCGCACAGCTTTTGTGCTGATATTAATGCCGCTGTAAGTTTGTAGCTCTTCAGCCATGGAATCAGCAGAACGTCAGAGACTTTTACACACCATGCTCCTCAGCACTCTGTGACCCTGCTCTCTGTGACTTCACATGGTCCTGTTGTTGCTGTTTCTGTTTTGTTGCTGTTTCTAAATGCTTCCACTTTGCAATAATGCCACTTACAGTTGACTGTGGAATATAAAGCAGTATCACGCTTGAATTCACAGAGCTCTTCAGAAAGACCCTATATTTTTCCCACAATTGTTTGTAAATGCAGACTGCATGGCAAGGTGATTGATTTTATATACCTGTGGCAATGGGTCTGATTGAAACACATGAATTCAATAATTAAGAGGTATGTCCCAGTATTTTGCCCATATAGTGTGTACAGTATCAGTCGACCCATATAGTTCCATCCAACACACAATTATAGAGAATTTTTATATATAACATCTACAGGAGTGCTGGGACAAATTGGGAGACATGACTCTTAACCACCTCAGAAAAAATCTTGCTACCCTAAAGTGATTTTTTTTTTTTTTTTTTTTTACATTTTTTAATTGGATGTCATGGACTTGTGTTAAAAATGGCTTACTATTACTGATCTAACATTAAACTTTAAGATCTGCCTTTTAATACCCAGAAATGCATGGGGTAAACCAAGAAGCAAGACAAAAACTTAAATATTCCTAAGTGTATTTGTGGAGGCTATTTTTACTGTACACATCTGTCTGTTATATATAGTTATAATGAGAAACTATGAAGTCCAGCATGGCAGTGAAGGCCCAAGTGACAGAACACTTCATAAATCTCTCATCACCTCATTCCTCTACCATCTGTACAGCAGAAACACAATGCACTATCATGCTTACACGAGGCTACGTGCACACACATACATAAACAATTGGTCTCTCTCTCTATATATCTTTGTCTTCATCTCTTTCACTCTCTTTAAATTCCCTTCAGAATTGATTAAGACCCATTCTTCCAAAGCCTGTAAACTTGACTAGGATTCCTGTGCTTTGCATACGTTAAGCCCAGCTCTGCTAGCGTTGGAATGACTTAGCGCATTAGCTTTGAAGCTGCTCTTATTTCTGCAGTAATACCCCATCCAAGGCTTGTTAATACTGTTCGCTTGCCCCAGCAGACTGACTGACAGATGCACTGATTAGCGTAGCCCGATAGAAGGGAGTTTGGAAGGATATGCATGCTGGGTGTGAGAGGGCAATATGGGATGCAACGCCTCCAATGTTCTTATAAGATTTACACAGTTAATCACTTCCCTGATAGCTCGACGTTACATGGATTTGCGTGATGGCAAATGGCAGAACTGTGGCCCTCAACGACTGTACAGACTAACCCTTGTAAAAAAGAAGTACACTTTAGCGCATACATTTAATAAAATGTCCTGTTGAATGTACTGACAGGCATACATGGTAACCTAAAATATATAATACAATAATATACTTAAGCATAATAAAAAAAAATCATAATCAAGTGTACTTTACTGTATGTGATTTAATATTTTAGTCAACACATTAAAAGCATACTTGTTTAACTCAACATTTTTTATTTAACTTAAAACTTTTAATTTGAAATTATGACTCTCTCTCTATACACATTCTATTATCTAGTAGTTTTTTTCAAATATACCCTTAACATTTGAAGAACCTTTTAAGTGCACTTCATTTTTCACAAGGGAAGATAACAACCTTGAATCTGATGAAGAAAGTTTGTATCAGTGGTATCATGACAATATGGCTGCAACTTTCAACTGTATGTGAACAGATGAGTTTATTGAGGAAACTTTTGAGGTAAAACATAGAAAAGGCAATTGCTGAGAATTCACGGAGACCCTAATTAGTCTAAAACAGTTCTGTGAGACACCAGGGAATTAATGTGGGCTTGAGGAAGGCATATTTTGAGCATAAGCAGAAGGTCCTGTCAGAAAAGTACATGACTCTACCTCTAACAGGAGTTAATGGAGGTGTGGGAAGTGAGAAAAACTGACTGGCAGCAAACATTCTGAGATGTGTATACATAGAACAGGGTGGATGGCCTCTGTTTAACCTCTGTTGTGCACTTTACAGGACATCAAGTGTTAGCATTGCAGGCTAAAGCTAAAAGGAACACACATTTAGTCTGAATTACCATAACAAGTCATGTAATCTATACTATAAATACATCTATAATGAATAAGAAAAGAAGCTAACGAGTAAAGTATCATGACTCCATCTCTCCATTATGTCCTCTTCATACACAAACAGCTCACAGACACATTCAACAATCAAAAGCTAGATTCGGTTTTGACATGATGCCTAATTACCGCCAAACTTGGCCCACATGCCGTGCTCCACAGTTAGCTGCTCTGTTAGCGTCTGGCTAACAGTGTCTGGCCGTCAGAGCTTCCCTGCAGGACTCACTGCTTCCACCCTTCAGCGACCGCTAGTCTCTCACAGATGCTACATTAATAGTGAATTGACAGGCAGTCTTTGGATGTGCGTGGACCACTAATGAAGCAGCCCGCAGCCATTGTAAGATTTTGCACTTATGTGCCACATGCACAGGCCCAAATTAGCGTGATCCATCACAGCTGCTTCGACTGGGAGGAAAAGGTGTAAATTTGGCCTGCTGTTCATACGCATGTATGTGATCTCTTTGTTTCCTCTAGGACTCTGCGCATGGTGGAAATCCCCTGTTCTCCTCTTTAGCCAACACTTGAGGCCCAGGGCACCTTGTGTCTTCATATCACTACAGGAAATAACCCCTTCTGCTGTTTGGCATTTCGGCGCGAGTTCCCATCGGGTGATGGCAGCGGAACAGTCTGGAGGCTAAAGAGACAGAAAGCGCGAGAGAGACAAGAAAGGGGGCTGCGTGAGCGAGGGAGGGGGTTCCTGGCGATGAAAGAGTAGAGTGAAGGAATGGGGGGAAGATCAAAGCAGACTCCTCTACTGTGCTTCTCTGCATAAAGCAATCTCTTTATGAGAAGCCAAGAAAAGGGACACGGTGGCCAATAAACACACACACATATAGTACACACGTCACTGCCACAAAATGGTGGAGCAAAAGCTGAACATGCAATGTAACAAACCATTTTTGCAATACCCTAACAATCTAGTTTGTCTCAGAAGAACTGTTATGGATTATTATGCAAGAAATGTTATGAATTAATAATTATACATGAACTTCATAACCTTTTTTTGTATTTAGAAACATACACATTTCTAAGTAGTTGGTGCACATAAGCCTGGAACTTGATGAAAGCAGCAACAGGGGGCTATATGAATAATTTGTTGACAGCGCAATATATATATATATATATATATATATATATATATATATATATATATATATATATATATATATATATATATATATATATATATATATATATATATATATATATATATATTTGATAAAGTATGAATGACCCCTTGCTGGCATTATTTTGCATCATTCATCTTTAATTTTGAGACCACCCCCTTCCCCCTTCAAATATACCCTAAATCCAGAACTAAACTAAATCCAGAAGAACTGTGGCAACTGGCAACATGTCCAAGATACTTCAAGGAACCTGAAAAAGTTTTTCAGATAGCTTTGCAGGTATGGTTCCTTGAAGCATCTTTGAGATGTTACCACAGTTCTTCAGGATTGAGTCTGTCTCAGTTTGTTCTGTTTCTTCGGGTCATTCCAGACAGACTGGATGATGATGAGATTAGATCTCTGTGCAGCACTGGCTGTTGTCAGACTCCTTGTGCAAGCAAAAATCTCACTGGATCATTACAATTAATTGTAAAATGAATGTTTGGAAATGTAAACTGACTTAAAACCATTTTTTTTTTAGCTGCTGAAAATACCAGTGTTCTAATAATTTTGGCCACCACACAGACACACACACACACACACACACACACACACACACACACACACACACACACACACACACACACACACACACACACACATATATGTAAAACAAAAGCTTGTAACAATTAGTAAAAAAAAGTAAAGTTAACAAAAAAAATCTAAAAATGAAAGCAAATTGAAAATAACATTAAATAATATAATAGTATAATAGATACTATGGAAATAACACTTGTACAAAAACATATATCATTTATAAATAAGTATACACACACACACACACACACCCAGTCATATTTATATGACATATGTAGGCTATTTAAACTTTACCATCTTTTCCAGGAAAACAGACTAAAAACTTTGATAACTCTTGTATTACATTTCGTCTAATCAAATGCTCTCTAGAATGAGAATGTTTCTCCCCCGCTGTAACCGACTAGTAAGTCATCTCATTTATAAGCTGCTTTGGATAAATGCGTCTGCTAAATTATTAAATGTAAATGTAATCCATTACATACTCTAATAATGCATACATCATCTTCAATCTCCTTCACGACCTATCAGAAGATCTGGAACGAGCGACTAACAAAGACAAATATTTCTGTGCCTCGTGATCATCACAATCAATCAAGTGAAAGTTTTTCAGGTCTTCTAAAGCTCTCACATAAGATGTGCTTTTATTTGTCAAGTGGAGACACCTGCCTCACCACAAAACAAGATATTCATTAATTAAAGCGAGTCTTTAAAGTTGGTTACTCTTGAAATGTATGACAGGTTAACCTGTATGATGTTCAATTCAGAGGCACGTCGAAAAAGTTTGAATATCTCAGGATGGTGCATCGCTTCAGTGCATTCGCTGAACATTTTCCCGCACAAATGATACATTTTTGACATCAGTCTTGTTTACATAATCAGAATGAAACAGGAAAGTAACATTTTCTGTCAAACATTTTTTTTTTTCCTTTGTCGACTGATGAACACCCGCAGGTTTTGTCTATGGTACATAAACATAGAAGTTCAGCAAAATGCATGTGCTTGTTTGTCCTGTAATTTCTAGACAAACAAAAGAAAACCAATAGGCCTCTTCATGATGCAGAGAAAACTAAGATGTCTTACACTTCTACAGGGAGGCACATGCAACATTTGGTAACAAATGAACTGTTCATATCATCAGCAAAACCACAGTAGAGGGAGTTTAGCAAAAAACACTGGTCTCACTGAGAGCGCTTTTACGGCGGGTTTCTAAATGTACCAATATAATTTGAGTTAAAGATGTAATTACCACTGGAGCGCTGCTGATCTTTGCTGTGAGGAAGTAGTGTTGTGAGCAATTAGTGTAAGATTTAAGTCACTATCTTCTCAGTGCCAAATATAGAATCTCTGCACACAAACACACACACTTTATTCTGGGAACTCATATAATTTCTTATTATTTGACTTCTTTTAATGTCTTTTTCATTCTTTTTCTCCCTAAATAACACCTACTCACAGAAAAGTGCTGTGGTGGTACCATGAAACACTGGTGGTATCAGGTAATATTGAAGAGAAATTGGACAAAAATATCACTGAAAAGGTCAGATATTTAAAATGTTGCAGTAAAAATAGTTTTAAACTGTTATTAAACATTTAATAAAATCTAGATTTTTACACTAATAAAACAAACACATACAGTAATATTTTTATTTACCAAATATGCATTCAGTTGATCAAACATAACAGTAAACCTTTTTATTTATCTCAGATGTTATTTTCTTTTAAACTTTGTATTCATCAAATAATCCATAAAACAAAAATACTGTTTTCAACACAGAGCATACAGTACCTGTATAATATGTGCTAAATTCAGCTAATTCAGCTAATTTAGCTAAATTCAGCTAATTCAGCTTTGCCATCACAGAAATAAAATACATCTTAAAATTAGTTAAAATAGATTGCAGTTATTTTAAATTGTAATATTATTTTAAAATATGACAGCTTTTACTGTATTTTTGATCAAATAAACACAGCTTTGGTGAGCATAAGAGACTTAAAAAATATCCCAAATTCTAGAAAGAGCAATGTGTGTTTATTTTGCTCCCAACATTCTAAATTTTACATAATCGTTGACCTAAAAACATTATAAAACCATGGTACTTTTCTGTCATCTGTTGATAGCCATCCCCTCTCCATAAAAAGGCATATCTGTCCTCTCTGTCACTCAGCAAGTAACAAATATCCCAATTCCACCCTATTGTGTTGATGTTCTCTCTGTGTATGTGCAGATGGCTGGCATGGTGCCGGTTCAGAATGACAGTGTTGTCAGTGTGATGCCCTCTTGGAGAAGGGTAAGTGGCAGCACACACTCTCACCCTGGGAACTTGGGCTGATGGCATTTCAGCACAGCCCATAGGGAGCACACATACTGTATACACACACTGGCACGGCCCTTAAACACTGGTCTGTGTGCTTGTGATAACCGTCACTGCCGCCGCTCTTCGGCCCACTGTGCCAGCAATTTTCCATCTCACAATATGGCAAAGCCAACACACATATACACACTCAGACATACAAATATGCAGGTAAACACATTCCCAGACTCACACAAACACCAACATACTAAAATCTGCTGGGTAATCTATGAAAGGACAACTGGACATGTGATTGAGACTTGAGACCTGCTTTCAAAGATTACAAAGCTAAAATCTTTAGTATTGAATAAGTTGAACAAGTTGAATAAGTTAACAAAGACTTTCTCTTTACAAAAAGGAATCAAACTGACAATTCATCTTGCACTACATACATTTTTACTCATAAAATGCCCACTGAAATGCTAAAATCCCTCCTGTCTTTGTAACAACTGCTTCCAATAAGCATTAGCAAGATGCAAATAATAATTCCAACCTGGTCTCGTAAAAATACGTACACCGTTTTTACGTACCTTACTGCATGTTTCGCTGCAGTTTCAAAGAGAAATGTCCACTGAGTAGTGCTAAAATACTGGTTCAATTTGTGAACCCTGGCATGTTTTTATTACGTTGAAATAGGTACGTATTGCTGTGTTTTATTATGTTTTTTTTAAATATCCGGGGGTTGTCACTAAAAGTTAATTCTCTATCATGTTGGAAATATGCCCTACACCGAACCCAACCCTAAACCTACCCAATAGTGTTAACAAATGCAAAACTGATATAAAAAACGCATTTGTTGATGCAACCGTGCCATTTGAACTTCCTTATATGCCGATTTGAACTGCTTTGTCAAACTGTGGTTACACTGAGCTACCGAACAAACCTACCGTCTATGAAAACCCATAGACATGAAGCTGGATATGTGTGATGCTAATGTTGAAAAGCATCAGTTTTCAAATCTCTCAGCATATTAATGTTGTCATAAGTCATAACATGATATTCTTCCAGTAATTGTGCAAAAATTACGCTTTATTAATCGAAACTCTGTAAATTAGTTTGAAAAAGAATAAAATTTTGGAAATTTAAGTGATATGTACTTATTGGTACGTATTTCGCGTCTTGCTAAAAAGTGCACCCAGGTACATTTATGCCATGAGACCAGGTAGCATAATTCACTGTTTTTGGTTAAACAGTCATTCTTTAGTCTTTGTTTCCTTTTGTATTTATATATAAAGTAGGAATTTATTCATTAAAACAAATGTTTAGAAGGTTACAGTACCGTGCAAAAGTTTGGGTTAGGAAAAAATATAAAAAAATCTGCATTAGATAGATAGATAGATAGATAGATATACAGTAATTACAATCATATATATATATATATATATATATATATATATATATATATATATATATATATATATATATATATATATATATATATATATATATATACAGTGCCGTGAAAATGTTTTTGCCCCCTTCCTTTTTTTTTTTTTTTTTTTTTGCATATTTGTAACACTTGAAAAAATTCAGATCATCAAACAACTTTTAATATTACACAAAGATAATGCAATTACATACAAAATGCAGTTTTTAAATGATGATTTAATTTATTAAGGGAAAAAAGCTGTCCAAACCTACCTGGCCCTGCGTGAAAAAATAATTGGCTGTTAAATCATGAAAGAACTGTGATTAACCACATTATTTTAGTAAGCTGAGTTAAATTTTACTAGCCACATCAAGGCCTGATTACTGCCAGGTCTGTTGAATCAAGAAATCACTTAAATAGAACCTGTCTGACAAAGTGAAGCATGTTTAAAGAGCAAAACATCATGCCACAATCTAAAGAAATTCAAGAACATATGAGTAACAAAATAGTTGACATGTATCAGTCTCGAAAGGGTTATAAAGCCATTTCTAAGGCTTTGGGACTCCGGCGAAAGTCAGAGAGCCATTATCCACAAATAGAGAAAACTTGGAACAGTGGTGAACCTTCCCAGGAGTGGGCCGCCTAACAAAATTACTTTAAGAGCACAATGATGACTCATCCAGGAGGTCATAAAAGAACCCAGAACAACATCTAAAGAACTGCAGGCCTCACTTGCCTCAATTAAGGTCAGTGTTCATGATTCAACAAGAAAGAGACTGGGCAAAAACGGCATCCATGGGAGAGTTCCAAGGCAAAAGCCATTGCTGACCAAAAAGAACACAAAGGCTCGTCTCACATTTGACAAAAAAATATCTTGATTATCCCTAAGAATTTTGGGCAAATATTCTGTGGACTGATGCAACAAAAGTTTAACTTTTTGGAAGGTGTGTCCTGTTACATCTGGCATAAAAGCAACACAGCATTTCATAAAAAGAACATCATACCAGCAGTCAAACATGGTGGTGGTAGTGTGATGGTCTGGGGCTGCCTTGCAGCTTCAGGACCTGGATGACTTGCCATAATTGATGGAACCATGAATTCTGCACTCTGTCAGAAAATCTTGAAGGAGAATGTCCAGCCATCAGTTTGTGACCTCAAGCTCAAGCACACTTGGGTTATGCAGCAGGACAATGATCCCAAACACACCAGCAAGCCCACCTACGAATGGCTCAAGAAAAACAAAATGAAGGTTTTGGTGTGGCTAAGTCAAAGTCCGGACTTAAATCTGATTGAGATGCTGTGCATGACCTTAAACGGTCCATTCATGCTCCAATGTGGCTGAATTAAAACAATTCTGCAAAGAAGAGTGGGCCAAAATTCCTCCACAGTTATTGCAAACGCTTGATTGCAGTTGTTGCTTCAAAAGGTGGCACAACCAGTTATTTGAATTAGGGGGCAATTACTTTTTTCGGTAGTGCCAGGCAGGTTTGGACAGCTTTTTTCCCATAATAAATTAAATAATTATATCAAAACTGCATTCTGTATTTACTCACGTTATCTTTGTGTAATATTAAAATTTATTTCATGATCTGAATCATTCAAGTGTGACAAATATGCAAAAAAACAAAAAACAAAAAAAAAACAACAGGAAAACAACTTTTTCACACTACTGTATATATATATATATATATATATATATATATATATATATATATATATATATATTAAAATGCAAAATGGAATTTTCAGCAGCCATTATTCCAGTCTTCAGCGTCACATGGTCCTTCAGAAATAAAAACAACTGATCCTAAACACTTGAGAACATTATGCAATGTAAACAAACAAACAAACAAACAAAAAAATCATAGCATTTTAAGATTAATGTTATCATTTCAAGAATTATACTACAACGAAAGTAACAGTAAAGTGGAGTTGACCTCTCATTGCCATTTCAATTTCCTGAATGTCTGCCATGATCTTTCTAATGAGTACATTCAATTTCCTACACAAAAAAAAACATTTTTTTTCCATGTCCGGTTACTTTTTTCCTCTCATAAATCCTGTTCTAAATAATACTTTAACTAAATCCCACTCCTAAAGTTTTTGCACACACATTTTATTCACACAATATTACCCTTTGAGCTTTGAGATTTGTGACTTTATTCACATAACATAACTACTTTAACCTTCTAATGTTATGTAATGATTATATTGTAATGCAATCAAATGATGCTAGCTATTTAAACAAAAACCTTCCAACACTTCCTATCCTACCAAAACTTTTTTCAGCAGGAAGATGTGAACACTGCAGAAAATAATAATTTGTAAAACAATTTCATCGGGGTCAAGATTTTGTATAGTCACTGAAATGTTATGCAAATACAACCTGTCCATGTTAACAGTGAGTTATCAAATCGCTGTTATTCTATTAAACTATCTGGCACTATTATTATTATTTATTTATTTTTCCCTAGAAAGATGTGTGAGTATTAGAGTGATCTGAGATTACAGCTGAAAACAGCTGACAGTGAAATTACACATCACAGTAGTTAGCCACATGGGTCAGGTCAACATAACTCCTGCACGCGCACACACACACACACACACACACACACACACACACACACACACACACACACACACATCAATGCATGCAGACACACCTCTTTTCCACAATAGATTCCCCTGATGCTAAAGTGTCTATAAATACAGCGTGCAGATCCCTGGGGATTTGAAGCCATTTCAGCAGGAAATAGGAACGCTCAAGCTGAACTTTATTAAAATTCATAAACTGTGAATAGCAGCCGCCTCACCCATCAGGGAGCACTGCCTGAGCTTTTTGGGCCCTTTGGGATGCCATACCTGCCCTGTCTCATCACACTCCGTTAAAGAGTGAAATGAGAAACATAAGAAAAGAACAAACACAAAAAGAATAGCGCAATTGTAATGGAGACTGTGCACATAGACAAGCGCTTCTCAGTCATGTCAATCTCTTTCAATATTTTCAGAAAGCGATGAGTTGTGGACGCTCAGTCAACTCCAGCTGAGAGAGGGCAGGACAATCTGATTGCTGCAGATCTGCATGTGGTCTACCGCCTGTATTTTCCTGCCCAGTCACGGCTAATGCTGAGCTGAGCTTGTTCGTAAATTTCAACTCGCCTATGTAGGAGATAAAACAGTAGAATCAGAAAGAATGTGCAACACCAGAAGTGTGTTTAGCTAAAGTAGACTCTTTGACCAACACTTAGTCACACACGTGCAAAAACAAATCAGGTCTGAAAATAAATCAACAGTACAAAAGTGGAAAACAAAACAAAATATGAGACAGAATAAATGTGGAAATTAGTCGTTTAACTACAGCAGAGGCAGATCTAGAAAATTATTCATGATGTGGCAGGAGGAATATGAACACCAAAACAAGCATCCATTCATAGCTCTTGTGGATTTATGGCCTGACATATGCATTCGTCCTAATAATAATGTCCATTAATTTGCGAAATATTTGCATTTCCTCTGAGGGACCAAAAAAAAAAAAAAAAAAAAAAAAAAAAAAAAAAAAAAAAAAAACCTTAATGTTTAAAAATTATTAAAAATAAATAACAAAATACCAATCTCCAGCAACCAAGACATTGTCTATTAAACACATTCAATGATTCTAAATGTGTTGGAGCTTGTAGGAGTGTCTATTATTTCTACCTAAAGAAAACAAGTCGTTTAATTTATATACTAATGTATTCAGATGATAAATCAAAAGTTTTATTATAAACAAAACAATCTATTACAGAAAGTAACAAATTTTGGAGTAGGCCAAGAAAGAACAAGTTGTTATGTTAATATCGACTGAAATATAAATCAGAAGTTTTCATGCATTAACTTTATGCACAGCAAAATAATCTATCAAAGTTACCAACAAATTACAAATGTCTATAAAGTTTTTAACATTAGAAAGAAATGACAAAATGTCAGGATTTGTTTCCCAAATAGTGCTTGGGTTTCATTTAATTTCATCTATTAACTGTAATTTACAATTTACAATATATTACAAATAATTTGTTCGCTAATGATCTGAAAAGTGACTATTAAAGGTTGAAAATCAGTAAGTAACAAATTTAACAAAATATGCTTTTCATTGTATTAGATATATTTTTTAAGCAATTAAAAATAAATTTTTGATGGCATAGTTCTTTATTTCTTACAAACTTGCAGCTATTTGCTTCGCAAGATGTTAATTTATTACCAATGCTATCCCACAACCAATTCGTACATATTTTATGAGGAGGCCAATTCGTATGATCTCAGTCTGTATGATTTTGTACGATGTCATGGGAAGCTCCAAAACAAGATCATCCAAATGCAGCATTTATTGAAGAGTCCAAAAACAAACAGAGTAATCCACAAAAACAGAGCAACGGAAAACACGTAACAGTAAATGATAAACCAGCAACCAAAGACAAAGAAAACTGGGCTTATATGTGGATGAGTAAACAAGGTAAATGAGACAGCTGAATGTAATGAGATTTGATAGTTAAAGCAAAGGGTCATGGGAACTGAAGTCCAGGGAAACAAACAAAACTAAGAAGCGTGCCCTCTGGTGGCTATACATGGGGACACCAACTAGACACTGTGACATACGATTTCTGTAAGGGGTAGGTTGAGGGGCTATCATTTGTACGAATTTCTACGAATTTGCCACCTCGTAAAATATGTAAGATTTTTCACAAACCGTACAAATTTGTACGAGTGAGGTCATACGAATCTTTACAAATTGGCCACCTAGTAAAATATGTATGAATTGCCGTGAGATCAGGTTGGGATTACTTGTTGATTATCATGATGATTTTTTTTTTTCCAGATTTCTCCAAATCTGTTCTGATGAAGAAACAATCTCTTCTACATCTTGGATAGCCTGAGGGTGAGTATACTTTCAGCAATTTTTCATTTTTAGGTGAGGTAATCATTGTTAAAGGTAATACAAATATTAAAAAGGTTGGTTATGTTCATGTAAGGTAATGGTGTTTTTGAAGCATTTAACTGTGTAAACATCAAATGGAACTGATAATGTGAATTTATATTGAGGTTCAGAAGACCTTCTTGCCTTGTTTCAGAAGTCCACCGCATACCTCTGTGTCTGATGTAACACTAGTTTCAAGTTTCAAAGAAACATCTGTCCAAGCACTTTCAGCTGGCAGAGTTAAGCGATCATGCCACTTCTTTTCACCTGAACAGGTCATTAGTGGAGCCACACAACATTTAGCAATATGATTTGGCTGTCTGTCCACAAACCTTTAGCAGTGCATTTCATCTCTGCCTCACATATAAATAAATCAATAACCCCGTCTGGCCCATGTGTGGCCCCCAGGCGTAAAATTGCAGCACATCATCAGTAAAATTGTCTACCAGCAGTGCTGTAAAACCTATAATGATTCTGCTATTATACAGAGGTATGTTGAATAATAAAATACTTTAAATTCACATTGCCAGACCTTCCTGCCGTGAATAACGATCACAGCAGGAAAAACCACCACTGAAATCAATGGGTTGTCCGACAAGGAAAGAAAAAGAGAATGAGACTCCCAAAGGAGAAATTTTGAATTCGTTTAAGGTAATTAGTGGCTAATAAACAGGAGAATTGATTTAGCGCTCTTTCAATTAAATATTTCTATGAAAAGATAAGAGGGGCATTCTTCATACTGCTGTTGTGGGCAAATGGATTTTCTACTTTTTTGTAATTTGTTCTATATTTCCAGGGTGGGTAATGAAAACAGCACACAGGCTTAATGGTAATTGTGAAAATTGCTAAAGATTTGTTCAAATCCATGCTCTGGCCACTTTCTCTCTCTTCCCTTATCTATACTTCTTTACCTTGTTAGGAAATAGTTAAATATGCAGTGAGATTTTTCATGGAGACTGGAGTTACTTGTTCTTAAATAACTTTCCAGTTCATTATAGAACTGATTTAAGTTTGAGTTTGAGTTTAAGTTAAATGGCTTCCAACAAGGCCCTGGCAACCATAGATTGAGCATGATGTGCCCTCCCAATATTCAAAATAGTCATCAATTAGTATGTATTTTTCAGTTATTAGTTTGAACAGAATTAGTCTTGACCTTATTTATTTTCGAAATACACAATTTTTGTCTAACTGTACTGGATCCTTCAGTGCGCATTATTCCATAATCAGTCTGTGCACCAGTGTTGTTAAACAGCCTCCTAAACAGCATATTGACTTGGGTCCCCCTTCGGGCCCCCTCTCCCTCACTGGACCCTTGGAATCATCCTAACCTTCCCCCCTGCTCCACCAATTGTCAATGTCATCTAAAACTATATAAAAAAAATCTCATTAATTGACATGCAGCTGAAATAAAATCTAAATATTAGATGATAAAGGTCTCAGGTTACGCATGTAACCATGGCTCCACAAGGGAATGAGATGTTGCGTCAAACGACATGGGGAATGCCTTTGACGTGAGCGACTCTGAATATCGTGTGCAATCTGTCCAATGGAAGGGCGTGAGTTCATGGGCAGGGTGACATATGTGACCAGGAAGCTATAAAAGCATATGCTGCGTAGCTGGCATCAGCTTCTAGGAGTAAAGAAAGTGGCAGGGGTGCCAGGAGTATGGCTTCGAGACGCAGTGTCTCATTCCCTCGAGGAACCATGGTTACATGCGTAACCTGAGACGTTCCTCTTCAGGAACTCGAGCTACGTCGAACGCTATGGGGAACGAGGTGCCCATGCCACCAGACTTCCAAGTCCCTGCCTAGTGTGTATCCAAAGAGCACAGCTTAGGTGAGAGAACAGAAGAGCCCAGAGTGGCTCGCATATCAAGGTCATAGAACCTCACAAAGGTGGAGGGCGTGGACTATCCCACAGCACTGCAGATGTCCTGCATCGATACACCTCCTAAGAAGGCCTTGGAGGCCACCATACCCCGTGTGGAGTGAGCCTTGACTCCCATCGGTGAGGGGAGTTCAGAGGACTCATAGGCCAGGTTGATAGCCTGAACCTTTGGAACATAACTCGCTCGAGGGTATAGAAATGTTTTGGCCATGTCGGGCACAAAGTCAAGATGAGTAGGGGCCACTGAGAGGGCCTGAAGGTCTCCAACTCTCTTTACAGAAGTAATCGCCAACAGAAAGGCAGTCTTTATAGTCAGATGATGATCTGATATCTCCTCAATCGGCTCGAATGGCTTTACAGTTTGTAAAAACTCCAGAAATGTACCAACTGGGCAGTTAGCTGGGTCAAGCTGGCGGTCTCTGCACCATGAGGTGAAAAGTTTCCACCTCTTGGGGTACAGTTTTCTCGTTGAGGGAGCTCTGGATTGGAGGATGGTCTCAACAACCTCGGTTAAGAGACCGGATGCTATGAGCTGTTCCCCCTCAG
Source organism: Cyprinus carpio (assembly GCF_018340385.1). Classification (NCBI taxonomy): domain Eukaryota; kingdom Metazoa; phylum Chordata; class Actinopteri; order Cypriniformes; family Cyprinidae; genus Cyprinus; species Cyprinus carpio. The sequence goes on along the minus strand of NC_056597.1, from coordinate 17,485,900 downwards.
AGGCCACACCCACAGTCTCCACAACTCAGGGCGGGGGAGAATTATTGTACCCAGCACCTGTGGGAGTAGATCTCTGCTGACTGGAATCTCCCATGGAGATCCGTCGAAGAGTGAGATCAAATTTGAAAACCATTCTCGGCCCGACCAGAACGGGGCCACTAATAATAGTCGCAAAGAGGTCCACCTGAGCCTGGCCAAACATTCTCCATATCTGCTTCACCACCTCAGGTGAAGCATCCATTCCTCAACAGGATGTCTGCTCCCACATTGAGATGTCCAGGAATGTATACAGCTCTGAGTGAGAGGAGTTTGTCCTGGGACCACACAAGGATCTGGTGCGCCAGCTTGTACAAGGGTCGCAAACGCAGATCTCCCTGGTGGTTGATGTAAGAGACCACTGATGTGTTGTCGGTGCGCACCAATGCATGGCGACCTCTTAGGTCTGGGAGGAAGTGTTTCAGTGCTCGAAACATGGCCAGCATCTCCAGCCAATTGATATGCCACATCAGATGGCGAATGCTCCTCAGACCATGGGCAGGGCAGCCATTCATGACTGCACCCCAACTGGCGAGGGACGTGTCCGTCGCTAGCATTACATGACGACAATGAGCTCCCAGCACTGGGCCCTGATTCAAGAACCAAGGTTTCTACCACATGTCTAAGGCACGGAGGCATTGCCGCGTGACCTTGATAGTTCAAAGTGGATTCCCTCTCTGGGAAAATATCTTGGTCCTGAGCCACCACTGTAGGGGCCTCATGTACAGCAGGCCAAAAGGTATCACATTGGACGCAGCTGCCATCAGACCCAGCAGTCTCTGAAACTGCTTTACAGTGAGTGACTGGCCTTCTCTGACTCTCTTGACTGACATGAGGATCGACTCGATATGAGCAGGGGACAGACGTGCCTGCATCGTGGTCAAATCCAATACCGTGCCTAGATAAGTGGACCTCTGTAATGGAGAAAGCACACTTTTCTTGGCGTTCAGTCTCAAACCCAGCTCCCCATTGTGGGCAAGAACGACATCTCAATGTCGAACCGCCATCTGCTCCGATTGAGCTAAAATCAACCAATTGTCGATATAATTTAGTATGCGTATGCCCTGGAGTCACAGTGGATCCAGAGCAACATCCACACACTTCGTAAACTTGCGGGGTGAGAGTTTAAGGCCAAACGGAAGTACTCGATATTGGTATGCTTCGCCCGCGAAAGCAAACCTCAGAAACTTCCTGTGTTGGGGAAGGATGGAGATATGTAAGCATGCATCTTTGAGATCTATCATGATAAACCAGTCCTCGGACCTACTGTATTTGAGCCTCGCGGTATGACAAGCTAGTATGCAGAGGGGGCATCTCCCGCCCAGATGCCCTATGAGAGCGATGAGGGAGGAACTTTTGGAATGCCGCCACTTGCTTATGCGCCTCCTGGTACCCGTCGATGTCCGAGTTGATGGCCTCACTGAACAGGCCAGAAGGTAGCAGCGGGGCATCCATGAGGCACACCCTGTCCCTTTCTTTCATATCGGAAAGGGTCAGCCATAAGTGCCTCTCCGCAGCCATCGACCGCCCGATGGCGCGAGCGGTCTCTTTGAAGAGAAGAGAACCTTCTGGGAACAAAGCTTCCGCATTGGCATGTGCTCGCAATGCGGACAGTCAGCTCCCTCGAGAGCCGGCTCAGCATGCTTCGCTCTCAAGCAGACCACGCACAGACTGTGGGGAGGAACACACAATCTGAAGCTTGATCTGCTATTGCCCACATTTAGTCTTAGCTGTTGCTTTTGACATAGTGGAGCTTATGAGGACAGACAACACCAAATAAGACTCACAAGACAGACTGACAACACATGCACACACAGAGTACTTGCTGAATGACAAAAAAAGCTGATGCCAGCTGCGCAGCACATGCTTTTATAGCTTCCTGGTCACTTACGTCACCCCGCCCGTGATGTCACGCCCTTCCATTGGACAGATTGCACACGGTATTCAGAGTCACTCATGCTGAAGGCATTCCCCATAGTGTTCGACGCAGTTCGAGTTCCTGAAGAGGAACTACAATACTGTCTTGACAACTAACTAAAATAAGTTTAAGTACTAAAAATACTAATACTAATACTAAAACTAAAACGGAAATAAAAAGCTTAACTGAAATACAAAAAACAAAAACTAATACAAATGACAGCTAGTGTTGTCAAAAGTACTGACTTCAGTTCCAGTAGGTATACTGAAATTTTAAAACTGTCTATTTTATAATAAATAAAATAACTTGATTCATTAGTGTTTGCTTTTGCTTTCCTTTATACCTATTTTCAGAGTGGAGCAAAAAATTGACAATTAACTGCAGTGCCATAGCTGGGGTTTGCGGTAGGGGTGGGTGATACTGAAAATTTTGGTATCAATCTGATACCAAGTAAAAACAGGGCAAATATCGCCAATACTTTTCCTTTTAAAATAACATACATTTAAATGACCAATTACACTTTTAAAATTAACAATAACTAATGTTGATATGACTAAAATATTGCATTCATCTTTGCAGGCAGATAAGCCCAGAATATGAAAGCAATGCTCAAAGTTTTCACATTCCTCCCATAGAAAACCATTATAAAGAAAAGTTTAATGTAAGTGGCTTATTGGATGAAGACAGTAATATTAAAAGGAACTATTAAACCATAACTTGTTTATTATTGAAAGGATTTTTGTATGTTTTATATGTACTGTATTTTCTGTTTGTTTTGTACATACTGTAATATTTGTTTATTATTACAATAAAAAAAGTGATATGAAAAAAGTATATAAAATGCATGCTACTCAGTATTAACTTCTTGTTTATTGAACTTTATAAAGCAGTATCACTGCTCTTTTTTCAACATTCTTGCTCCTGAGATATAACGTAGATCGCATTGCATAAAATGAGAAAAAATTTCAATTTGATCCCTCAAATTAAACTGCAAATTATAATTTACTATTTAAAGGAAAAGATGTGTTCCCTCACCTAATTTTTCTAACAGATCAAAGTATATGAACATAACATTTTGGCTCTAATTACTTTTAGGATCCTGCAGAAGCCAAAAAATTAAAGTCCAAATTCATAGTGCAGAACATCCTAGCCCTGGGTTTAAACACATCAAATGAACTATTCAGAGGAGACAATAACTGCCAGAATTACAGTGGAATTTTTATTCCCGGCTACCGGTAATTTCATGACCCTCGTGATTAGTGCGAGGTCACGGTGCAACTCAAAACTTCACAAAGTATGTTAGCACCATTTCTGACTGCTCATGTACCTCCTGTGAGACATGAAAAGCAGTGCTCTTGACTGCTTAACTCAGTGAAAAAGGAAAATGTGCTCTGGTGAGTGGTCTTACCAGTGATTTGAATGTCTACTTCTTTCTGTACCACTCTCTCTTGTATTAGTCAGAAGACGGAAGGCAAAGGAAGCATGACTTTTTTTTAAAAGTACCTTTAACCATACTGGGAATTCTCCCTGAGGATTGAAGCTGTTTCAAAAGGAACTTTAGAGAGAATATGTGTGTGTGGCTTTGGGTTAAATGGCTCTGCGCAATTTTAATCAAGGCTAATAACACATGAGCATTGAAAGTGCTCCAGTGGCACTAAAGCTCTATAGTAATCATGTAAAAAATGTAGTTCTATATGTGTCAGTGTGGTCCTGGGCTTGTGCTGCGCGAATCATGGCTCTCTGATGAAGGGTCGCTGTCGAAGCGCTTAAGTGTAATGTGAGGTATTAAGTGCAGAGAGTTCAATGGTAGTGTGTAAAAAGTGTAGGTGAGAGTGGAAGCACTCTGAAGTGTCGGTAAAATCAGTAGGCTCAGATATTGCTAAACACCTTTTAAGTGGAGCCAGGTCTTCCCTTTTTTAAGAGTATGAAAAAGAGCGTCTGTAAAAGAGTGCATCACCTGGAAAGCCTTACATGATATGTCAAGCGGCCATGAGCTTTTATACTGTACATGTGAGTAACTCAAGTTTTGTTTTTTCATGTTTTTTATATATAATAACTGATCAAACTTGTTCTTGTGGCTTGCATGTAGAAAGGATGACAATGTAATGGACTTAAGATGCAAATTTTATCAAACACAATTGGTCTGTTTAGAAGAATTAGAAATTATTCAAATTTAGCAAGCATCCAGTGTTTGAATCCAGTGATTAAACCAAGTGTTTCTGTTCATGTACAGTAGATGCTAACTTTAAGGGAAATTTTTTAAGTTGCTTTTTAAAGTTCATTATACAGGTGATATATGACTACTCTTGAAAGTAAAATATACTACCATTCAGTTTTATAAGTGACTTTTGTTACAAATGTTACAAAAAGAAGCATGGTTTCCACAAAAATATTAAGCAGCACAATTGTGTTCAGTAATCACAAATATCTGTTTAGCACCAGTTTAGCTTATACATATGTATAAGCATGATTTTCTAAAGTAATTCTGAGGAAATTATTACAATGAATTCACCTATGAAAAAAGCTATTCAGCTATAAATAAGATCTTAAGTTCTTTAAAGGTTCTTTACATGTAATCACAGTTCTATTTAGAGCCATATCAGCCTGAAGAACCCTTTTTTGCCAAACACAATTCACTATTAACTGGTTGCTTATTAGCATGCGTACTGGCTGTTTGTTACTACTTATAAAGCACATGTTAATGCCCTATATTTTATTAATACCTTCTACATTTTGCGTTCTTTTTATATAAACAAATGGAAGAGCACACTGTAACTATAAACTCAGGTGTTTATTTCAGATGCTGTCATATCCCACAACGTCATCATCTGCCACTAAATTACACCAAAATAAACACATAATGATGGACTTAAAAGCATCATAGACGATTGTGATGATATTTCACTCGAACTGGTTTCTATTATTAAACTATTATTAGAATCCTTTTTCTCTAAATGTGTACATTTTCAAATATGTATGAAAATGTTGGTGTTTTTAAGTATTTTTCATTGATAGAATTGTCAAGTACCAGCTGAGGGCACATTGTTAATCATTTATCTATACAAATAAATTGTGTTATGAATTTTTTATTTATTTATTTATTTATTTATTTATTTTTTTGCTGAATGACTCTACAATACAAATTATCAAATATAATTATGTGTGCAAAATCAGTGCCCCTGAAACCTCAGCTGCCTACACAAGCAAAAGAACATGCAGTCACTTATATTCACTGCGATATATTATTTGGCTGTTGCAGGAATTTTGTGTCCATTTAAGATTCTGTTTGCTGATCTTGTACTTACCACTTCCACCCCCAAACCCTACAAAACGCTCATTCTTTGTCCTTCACTAATACATACTGTATGCTGCAAAGGCAGGCAAACTCTCTCTGGCACACACATATTCCATTAATATTCAGCCTTGTCTCCCACAGAGTATCCAAACAAATGTTTGTGTCACACACACAGAGCAGAAGAAATATGAAATATTAAATATGTACTTATAAACAGTGTGACTCAGAAAGCTTTTTCACTGACTATCCATCTTAAGAACTATTTGACAGTCCATTCTCTTTTCAGTTACGGACAAAAGTTTGCAAAGCCTATATAATATTTGACCTTGCTGTTCTGAATCTGTACTGTACTTGTTTAAAAGCCACTGAGGTCAGCATGTTTGCTATGTGAACCACTCAACACAACAGCTGACAGAAAGTGTTTTCTAATCTCTAAGAAAATTAGAAATGTGAAAATGACATGAGTTGACGTTAAATGAAGATGTAAATTTCTAAAGTTATTATTATGTAAGATATTTTTTAGGTCTGTCATAGTTTGCATACACATTTATTCTAAATCTTACTATTTAAATGTTCTTACTGTTCTTACTATTTAACATGCCCACCTCTTTTGGTAATTTTGGTTTGAGTTTGATAGCTTTTCCCATCCATTCCATTCTATTTTTCTGACTAAGTGTGCAACCAAGCTCTATTAAGAGGCAAGACAACATAAAATGCACCTTTGTTTCTTAGTAAATCATGCTTCTGAAGAAAAACTAAACATTTATACTCAAAAAGAAGACACAAATGTATTCTTTGGAGTATTTGATTTGCCTAGTCTGGCCTTGTAACATCAAACAATTTTGCCTACAGCTGCTAGAAAAGAAGGGCATACTTTAGAGACATTAAAATGCTAAATTTCCTCAAAAGTTTGTTCCTGAAAAGTCTTTTAACAGCATCTGTTATACAGAACAGCACTTACGTTTGTCTACAGCAGATGCATTGCACCGCAGTTTAGCTCTAGTGCTAAAAACTAATTCTAATCTAAAAGTGGGAGTGAGTTTCTCCCCTCCTCTCTTCTCTTTATAGTTAAACCTATTCCACCGGCTTCTCTCTCTCTTTCCATCGGACCTGAAGGAGCTTTTTTTGAGAACCTTTTAATAAATCAGAAACCTACTTTACACTTTTCAATTTCTAAATGCATCCCCAACCCTCACCTCTCACCGCCCCACAATAATTATTCCCATAAGAGAGCATAGACTGGGGCACAGTGATGGTAAAGGGCCATAACTCGAAGGCTGTGCATTAAAATGGTCAGTTAGCAAATGAATACTCATTATATTCTGCATAAACACATCATGTCCATTACTTCTAAAATAGGCTTATTATTGAAATGGACTCCATGAGTTATAAGACTGACTTAAGAACAAGTTAGATAGGATCTTCACTCCAACATGAAGAAGGATTAAGAGATCAAGCTCCATGTCCTAGCTGGCTATGTTTCACTCTCCATTCATCTCTGAAAGTCTTCAGGAAGCTAAGCAAAGTTCCTAAGTTGTCTAGTTGTTTTTGGGAGCAGCTTGTTCCTAAGCCATCTGGTTGTTATTGGGAGCAGCTTGTTCCAAAGCTATCTGGTTGTTATTGGTAGCATGCTTGTTCCTAAGTTGTCTAGTTGTTATTGGGAGCAGTTTATTCCAAAGCTATCTGGTTGTTATTGGTAGCATGCTTGTTCCTAAGTTGTCTAGTTGTAATTGGTAACATGCTTGTTCCTATGTTATCTGGTTGTTGTTGGTAGCACACTTCTTTCTAAGCTGTATGGTTGTTATCGGGAGCAGCTTGTTCCTAAGTTATCTGGTTGTTATTGGAAGCAGGCTTGTTCCTAAGTTGTCTATATGTTATTGGAAGCACGCTTGTTCCTAAGCAGAATGGTTGTTATTGGGAGCAGCTTGTTCCTAAGTTATCTGGTTGTTATTGGAAACACGCTTGTTCCTAAGTTGTCTATATGTTATTGGAAGCACGCTTGTTCCTATGCCATCTGGTTGTTATTGGTAGCAGCTTGTTCCTAAGCTGTCTGGTTGTTATTGGTGGTGCGCTTGTTCCTAAGCAGAATGGTTGTTATTGGGAGCAGCTTGTTCCTAAGTTATCTGGTTGTTATTGGTAGTACGCTTGTTCCTAAGCCGTCTGGTTGTTATTGGTAGTACGCTTGTTCCTAAGCTGTCTGGTTGTTGTTGGGAGCACGCTTGTTCCTAAGTGGTCTAGTTGTTATTGGGAGCACACTTGTTCCTAAGCTGTCTGGTTGTTATTGGGAGAATGCCTGTTCCCAAGCTGTCTGGTTGTTGTTGGGAGCACACTTGCTCCTAAGTTGTCTAGTTGTTTTTGGGAGCACACTTGTTAAGGCTATCTGGTTGTTATTGAAATCATTTTGCTGATAAAGCTCAGGTTCGGCAACATACTTGTTAGGTCATCTGGTTAAAGGCAAAATGCTTGTGGCTAATGCTTTTGCAGGTTTTGTGGCAACATTCTTGTTTCATTCAATGGGTAAGGACTACATGCTTGTTGCTTAAGGCTTGAGATTTTCACTGTCATTTTGTGTCGGGAGATAAGGCATATGATTTTGTTTTGGGGGATTATTGCTGCTTTCCCTGCTCTTATCCATGCTAGGCTGCATGGATGCACAGGGTGTTCTTGGTTAGAGTTTTTGCATGGAGCAGATGCATACCGTGTGTTAATTGTGTGTGATCTTTGACGATAGTGGTCCTGACAGAACTATTATTTATGTTTAGGGCAGGATTTGGTGTAGGTGGTAAATATTTCTAAACATTCGGCGTTAGTCATTGGACATTTCACTTTGAAACTGTTGCAAAACATCCAAGAAGCAATGTAATATACATGTAGAAATGTTGCCACAGGCATGTTTTTCTAATGAGCCTGGATTGTGATTTAAGCAGGGAGCAGCTTTCTCATTCCTCTGCAACTAAGTCTGAAGATATCAGCCATTGAAAACTGCAGTAACATATGAAAATGATGCATACATTTCACCAAATTGATGATATTTCTCTGGTAAAGTATATAAATGTGCTGGAGAAGATAGCCAACAATACTGTACAATATTTCACTAACAAATGAGGATTGTGGCCAAACCTGTGATGCTCTGCAGAAATGAGAGTTGCCTGCGTAACAGAAATGTTCAAATAACAAGCTAAAATGAGAGACAGAGAAGGACAGGGTTTCTGTCTTATTATGTAACTGTTCTAGCCAGATTTTGATCTATGGAAGGATTGTGTGACAGAATAAACTCTACATGGCACTGTATGTCAGGATGCTTTTGGGATTGTGAACATTTTAGGCCAATGACTTGATATTTATCTGCCTACTTTACAATTTAATATATGGCCAAATAAGAAAATGGAGAAACTACAGCTGATAAACAAAATGTTTAAAGAACTCTTAATTGAGAGTTTGCATGTGTAACAAAAAGCTCCTATCAGCGTCACCCTGAGCAACAGGGATCGGCCAATCATGAGGGCAAGTGGGAATGGCTTGGAGACACCTGCACCTGATTAGAGACAATTAACAGAAAGTACGAAAGGAGCATTGTGTCAGCGAGGTGAGCTTACGCTCCACTTTCCATTAATGACTTTCTGCTTTCCTTGCCAGAAAGATGCTCTCTGTTGCCAACCTCTCCTCATTTCTCCTGCTCGTCCTTAACCCAGATCTCAGAGAAGCACTAATCAAAAAACTACATGGATTATCACCTCTAGCCGCACATCACGGATGTCCATTATCAGAGCTCTGGATCATCTCCCCTAAATGACTGCTTGTTTAAACCCCCAAAGTTTGCTGCTTTGACCAACCTGCCATTATTGGTTTAAAGACAAAACCTAAAATACAAAGTAAACCTTAAAATACTACCATATATATATATATATATATATATATATATATATATATATATATATATATATATATATATATATGATATATAATGTGTGTGTGTGTGTGTGTATGTGTGTGTGTGTGTGTGTGTGTGTGTTTGTTATTTATGAATGTATATATTTTTTTTTTTTTATATTTTTTTTGTCTCTCTCTACTTTTTTTTCATTGGTCAAAAACTTTGTTTTATCAATAGGGTAGATACAAAATAACTAAAGCTCCTTGACAGGAAGGAGAGGAAAAAGAAAGAACATTAACTAGATAACTTATGGGTCATTCCCAGACCCTAACCGAAGTTTAAAAAGACATTACATTTGTTTTGTTTTTTTTTGTTTTTTTTTAAGAATGTTATTAAAATAATGGTGATACCCATGATAATATTAGCTAATGAATTAAACTCTTAAAAAAGAATATTTATTGACAATATTTAATAACAATATGGAAATCCTAGTTAGTATGTAATTAAGTTAAAAAAAAGAGTATACTTTGGTTGGAGTAGATGTTGCCAATAAGTACTTGTGTGTCTTGGGTTGCAAATTAGACTTTTAAAAGAAGGTTTTTAAAGGGAACCACTCAAAAATAGAAAAATAAGAAAATAGTTCTCATAGAGAGACAGAGAGAATAAAGAAAATCCCTTTAAAAACACATTTAATGACTTTTTAGAGTGTCATAATTTACCCACCCTCATGCCTGTTGGATTTATTTAGAATAAGGATCATTTGCAGAATGTCCAAACTGCTCATCTCAATAGAAGCCAGCTGTAGCAGTCAAATCTTGTTCATGCACATTGAAAAAATGTTTTAAACAAGATTTAAATGCTAGTGTGGATGGAAACATTTTAAGCAGAAACTTGAACTCTTCCAAAATACCTCTTCCAAAATCACAGATTTCAAAGACTAGTCAGTAAACGATGACAGAATTTTAATTTCTAGGTAAACTATCTTTGGACAAGTTACAGACATCATCAGAAAACCACAGTTAGTGGTTATGGATTAAGGTTCATGACAAACAAAGTCAAAATCCTAGGCTGACTGCTGTGAGAGTAAGATTGCATTTTGTTGCTTGTTGAAAGAATAACACTTTTTCTTTTGAATGCAGGACTTTCTTGTTTGTGTCACATTGGTTCATGTTGAATACTGAAAGTTTTTAATTTTCAAAAATTAATCAATTTAATTTTTGAGAATTAACTTTAGATGTAAATGCTAAAAAAATGTGACTGACTGGCTAAATAAAATTCTCATTAAATATGAGTTGATAACTTTGTGCTTGTAAAATTATTTTTAATATACAGTATTTCACAAATTAATATAATAATTGTGAAAAATAAAATGCAGTAATTGGTTTGTTAAATGAAGTATGCACACATAAGTTTAGCTAACTAATAATTTATTTTAATATGCTAAATGAAAATTAAAGCAAGTATTAGAGCAAGTATTTTTCATGGAAAAGGGGCAAAATGATCTGTTAGTACTATATTACAAACACAGCTGTCAGCTGATAATGAAATGAAAAAGGTGAGAACTGAATCTGACACAGACAGAACATAGTGGTTTTTGAAATACCACCCAGGATTTTATGTACTGTAATGCATACTCAAATGTGTAATCAAAGTGGTTTTCACAATATTTGTAGTTTCATTAATAGCAGGCTACTAGTGACTATTAGTAAATTACTGAAAATATCAAATCATCCTATTACACACTTCAAAATAAACTTTAGGACTAAATTATGGTACTCAACTTACTAGTACCAAAATATTACAATCAAAAGTTGACATTTAGATACAACACAGACTATTAATTTATTTTTTTTTATTTATAGTTATAATTATTTTACCATTTCAAACTGATGTTTGTCTCAAAAACAGCAAAATATAACTATATGAATATATTTCTAATATAAAGGATTGGTAAAAAAAAAAAAAAAAAATTACATTCAAAAATGTGCATGTAAATTCTTCTGTATTTTACATGCTGTCAGTATGTCCATACTTTACTGCCTTTTCAGTAAAAAAACATGTAAATATAATCAAACACAAAAACATAATTAAAAAAAAAAATCCTCCAACATCCCTGTCCTTTTTAAAATATAATGTGTTCTATAATTGACTGACCCAAGCTGAAGCAGATGCATCAAAACTCTTATTGATTCTGCAGTTTAAACAGGCCTCCATTAAATCTAAAGATCTAAAGGTGAACATGAAAATAGTGAATTCATAAACAGCAAATGGACTCATTTACACTAAATGTGCAGCAAATGTGCTCATATTGCTAGACATTTTTAATGCCATGGGTATATTTAAATCAAACACATGCAATCACAATCGCTCATAAATGACAAATGTACTTATCGTAGGCTATAACTATTCCACACAGTCTCTTTCCTCATGCTGGGTTTGAAATATGAATGAGAATCCTGCTTCTCTGAAAGCGAAATATATTTAAATAGAGGAAGTCAGGCTCTGCTGAGGTGATAGATGGGAATAAATGGAAGTGCGAGGTGACTGTAGCTCCTTCATTTCAGATCACAGTATGCTCAATAACACCAATAGAGATAATACCATTTTAAAAGTGTCTGTCTCAGGAAACCCCAGGGAGAAGTGGAGGAAGAGTGAAAGAGAAGATTCATGAATAAGAGGGACAGACACAGGAACTGACTGACGGGAGAAGAGAGAGTGTGAAAGAGTAAATGAATATTGCCTGTGAGTGTGAGTGATGTGTAAGTCTACACACTAGAGAAAGCTCTGTCAGAGCGTCAAACATGTAGGAATCATTTTTGAGGGTGTGGAAAGAATCATGTCAATGAAAAATCAAGCAGAAATACAGAGGCTTCCTGATTTGGAACTCACTCTTTCGAATTCTTATGTCAGCCAGTGTATAGCAGCAAAAATGTAAATTTTGAAAAAAAGTGTTATAGCGACAGATCTTTTATTTCGTATTGTGATGACAAAATGTAGTGTGGACTGTTTCTATCTATTGGTTGTTGACTGGATTTTGAGATGTTAGGCGTTGCCTCAAAAATGGAGCCAGATGAATATGAACTTGCAGGGCTTGAAGTCCAACATACGTCACCAGAGATATGTATGCCATTTTACAGAGGGAGAAAAAATTGCCACGTAATTTTCCAATGAACTATAATGGATGATTATGGATAATGAACCATAATAAGATCTGTAACATGCGTATGGTTGATTTTCATTTAATGCCAACTTGAACATTTTCTCCACTTTTGGTCGCACAATTTGATGCATGCTAATTTCCATATCACTTACTCTTATAGTTTTTCTTTCTCAGCTTTTCCCTTTTAAAATTTAACTTTAAAGGGATAGTAAAAATGAAAATTGCCCCATGATTTACTCGCCTTTAAACCATCCTAGGTGTATATGACTTTCTTTCAGATGAATACAATACTATATATATATATTGTGTGTGGTTTAGACAGCGATATGGATGATGATCTGATATTTCTGTTTTTGGGAGTGTTTTTTTTATCAGAAAAACCAAAACAAGGGGGAATAAAGTGTCCAAAAGGGGAACAGTGTCCAAAACAACAGGGAATCTGGTGTCCTCGTCGTCGTGCTGCGGGGTTCGTGGGGGTCTGGCAGTGTTCATGGAGGAAGGGTCCAGGTAAGGGGCGGAGTCCGGCGGCCGCACGCGCTCCCCTCTTCGGTCCGGGGCGCGAGGGGCGGCGGCTTCTTCTAGCGGCTTCATCCTCCTCGCTGGCCGCGGCGCTTGCAGGGGATGGACGGCCCGGCATCCTGGCCCGACGGCCGTGTAGACGGGTGCGGTTCTCGACCGGACCGCGGGTCCGGCAGCTCACGTCTCTGGTGGCGCGGGAGTCCCTCAACGCACCCTTCCTGGACCCACGAGGACACCAGTGTGCATGCACGGGGGAGAGACCGGTCTCCCGAGGAGAGGCGCGTTGGGCTTTTAAACAGCGGCGGTGATGAGGCTCCATTTCCTTCAGGTGTGCCCCATCACACGCCGCCAGCCCTGACTCGTCCAGCGCCCCTCCTCTCTCCCCACACCCACTCCTATCGGGAGCCTGGTGAAGGGCGGCGATTTAGGACGGGGTGCCGGTGATTATCAGGAGGAGGCAGCTGGCAGCTGATATATATATATATATATATATATATATATATATATATATATATATATATATATATATATATATATATATATATATATATTTATTCCTCTCTCTCTTTCTATATATATAGGGTTATGTCCTGGCTCTTCCAAGCTTTATAATGGCAGTGAATGGGGTTTAAGATTTTGAAGTTCAATAAAAGCACATAAATCCATCATAAAATGTACTCCACATGGCTCTGAAGGGTTAATAAAGGATTTCAAAGTGAATTGATGCATTTTTGTAAGAAAAATAGCCTTATTTTGTGTGTATTTACATTAATATAATCTAAAAATATTAATGTGTCCAAAAATCCCTTATTAACAAATAGACATGAAAATGTGATATTCAACATAATTCAGATGTCACAAATCACCTTTTTTCAAGAAACACAAAATTATATCACTTAATTTCAAAAATTTCAAAATTACACACACAGGTTTAAAAATTAGTTGAAAATTAGTTGAAAGTCAGATTTTTGAAAGTTGGATTAGTGTCACTTTCCCAAACTCTGGCGAGGCTCTGTCTCCAGTGAAATCAATGTATTTGCAGTGTTCTCTGATGCCGCACAAACTCTAGTGTGTGTGTATGCACCCTAGAGATCAGGACAAAGTGGGTGTTGTGTGAAAAAGAGAAAGAAATAGAGGTTGAAAGGCATCCATCATATTTCCTGAGATAATTGATAGACGGGTGTGGCAGGTACAACATGTCTCACTCTCGCAAAAAAATTGAAAATGTACTGAGAATGCCTGTGGACCTGATCACACACACTCTCTCAACTTCACAGGCACACTGGGTATGTGTGTTTCCACAGCCAACACAAGGGAATAAATTAGAGCGCAAGCAGCCTTCCAGCCCAATACATGTACAAATGTGTGTGTGTGTGTTTGTGTGTGTGTGTGTCTGTAGCCCAATGAAATCCCCAGGCTGAAGAGATTTTAAATGGATGCTAATTAAGAGAGCCATCAAAGGTAAGTTCTAGCACCTTAGTGTGGCTAATAGGGCCTTTCGCACCGCAGGAACCTTTTCATAGTACCAGAACTAATTGTGGAACTATCCACTTTTAGGCGTTTTCGCACTGCAGGAACTAGGTGCGATTTTAGTACCGGACAGCCTTTTTCGAGAACCAAATTAGCTCCTACTCCGGAGCAGGGTCTAACCAGCACAACTGGTACTTCCCGTGACGTAAGTATACATTGATTGGCCAGACATGTTCGAAAATATCCTCACCTGCCATGATTTAAAACGCAGTGTAAAATACTGTAAACATTGTGTCAACTTATTTTGCAAGCATGACGAACAGCGAAAAATATACGGACACTGAAGTGCAGGCAATTGTAGCAAATGTAGCACTGGCAGTTGTTGTTGGAGAATCTTAGTCCTCCTTTCCATTTTTTCAATCGCTTTACGTATACGTCGACATTCCATGTCCATTATTGTGAAACCCGTGAGACACAACAAAAACACAGCTCCGATCACAGCATCCTCCATCCTCCTGTTGTTAACGTTGTTCTTCTTTGTTTTTGTTGTTAAACACCGCACACAAATGACATCGCTGTTGACCGGCTTACGTCACGTCCTAGTACACACTCTCGGTGCGAATGCAACCCTTTAAATGGTACTGGGAAACAGTTTGCGCAAAATCGTCCCAGTACTTTAGTACTGTACTTTTAGTTCTGGAACTAAAGTGGTGTGAAAGGCCCTCATGAGAGCGTTAGTCCCATTACAACGAGTGAACACGTTTCAGAAACGGGAGAGGGAGGCAGAGAGAAGGATATGGTAGCAAGAAAGGTAGAAAGGTTAAAGCTAGAGTGAGATCCTGTTGGTATTTAGAGCATCACAAGGATTTGACCTTGACCACAAGTTGGTTTTTAGTGCTAAAGAGGCTGTAAAGTCTGGAATGGTCTTTATTTGGTTCAAATGTTTTCACTTTCGCAGCTGTTAGTGTTGCTGTTTTTATCTCTACTACTCTCACACTCTTCACCAGGTAGAGGAGGGGGTGTTATGGAGTGGGACAGAGTTTTTCATGTGTATGTGGGAGCAGATCTTCACATTTTGGTGATTTTGGAGTGAGCATCCTAATAGACATTTCTGCAAATTTATATACTAGAGTTTTACCCTTTTTCATAAAAAAGTGAGTGGGATCTCTGCCTACGCAGTGGTCTTTGTTATTATGTTAGCTTGTTTAAAAAGCTTTTACCAATTAGTAGCATTGCTAGGTGGTTGCTAGGGTGTTGCTTGGTGGCTGCTATTCTGTCTATGGGAAATACATGCATACACACACACTAGTGGTCAAAAGTTGAGAATAATTAAGATCTTACGCACACCAAGGCTGCATTTAATCAAAAATACAATATAAACAACAATGTGAAATATTATTGCAATTAAAAAAATATTTTCTATTTAATTTTAAATTCAGAAATCATTCTAATATGCTATTTTGTGCTCAAAAAATATTTATTATTATTATTGTTGAAAATGTATTTATTATAATTATTCTTTGCAGCTTAATAACCGTGATACACTAGCATACACTACTAAAGGTTTTTGGGATACGTAATATTAATGTCACAGTCATGGACTTTCTGTTCCTTTTCTGTTATCCCTATTTGGTCATGTTCCGTTCCATTCCTCGTTTTGTTAATTGATTACTCCCCACCTGTTTCCACTCCTCTGATTACTTTCCTTGTGTTTAAAAACCCTGGTTGTTTAGTTCCTCCTGGTCCGCTATTGTTGATGTTGAGTGGTTAGTGTTATAGGTGATGTTGTTCTGATGTTTATCATAGAGTGTTTGATTTACCCTGGATTATTAAAAATACCCTGTTATACCTTCTTCTTCGAGCGCTTTACTCAACACGCCAGCCCGGGCGTGACAGAATAGCGGACCCATACAGTTTAGCGGCGTTTTTTCTTTTCGTGTTTTTTTTTTTGTTGGTTTTGCCCCCTCTCGGAATGGAGATCCCAGGCGTCCGACTCCTATGCCTGGAGCAACTGGACCGTTCGCTGGAGGACCATACCAGGGACTTTTTTCGATCTGGCGTGCCTTACAGACTTCCCGGACCGCTCGCTCAGTGCGTTTTACTATGCTGGCCTGAGCGAGCGGTGTAAGGCACGCCTCCCAGCGAACGGTCCCCAGAGAGGATTTCGCCCGCGTTCGTGGAGTGGGTGCTGGAGCAAAACGGATCTCCGTTCACCGTCTGCCCCGCTGAGGAGGAGATCTCCAGCCCCCACTCCCGACCCAGAGACCAGCCAGCCATCACCCCGCTGCACGGAGCTAGAGACCGCCGCAGCCGCAGAGCCCGAGCCTATCGCCGACAGGGAGGAGGAACTCGAGAGTGCGACTGACCAGGTGTGTGAGCCGGCAACCCCGTGCATCGTGGGACGATTGGGGGAGATCGAGGGCGTGGAGGAGCGCCCCCCCCCCACACTCCTGCGACTGAGGGTGAGCTGCATGCGGTTTCTGGGAAGTATACAGAAAAACTTATGGATCTAATAGACTGGTTTGGGGAGGTTATTCCCGACCCTTCTGTTTCTCCGCTGGTTCCGTCCAGCCCTGACCCTCCTGTTTCTCCGCTGGTTCCGCCCAGCCCTAATTCTCCTGTTTTTTTTCCGCTGGTTCCGTCCAGCCCTGATCCTTCTGTGTTCCCTCCCGTCCTCCCTCTCCCGCCTCCTCTTCGACCTGTCAGTTCCTCTGCTCCTCTTCCGCTGGTTCCGCCCAGCCTCGACCCTTCTGTTTCTCCGCTGGTTCCGCCCAGCCTCGACCCTTCTGTTTCTCCGCTGGTTCCGTCCAGCCCTGACCCTCCTGTTTCTCCGCTGGTTCCGCCCAGCCTCGACCCTTCTGTTTCTCCGCTGGTTCCGTCCAGCCCTGACCCTCCTGTTTTTCCGCTGGTTCCGCCCAGCCTCGACCCTTCTGTTTCTCCGCTGGTTCCGCCCAGTCCAGATCCTTCTGTCTTTCCTCCCATCCTCCCTCTCTCATCTCGTCCTAGACCAGTCAGTTCCTCGTCCTCATCCCCGCTGGTGCCAGTCAGTCCCGCAGCTCACCCTCAGTGTTCGCCATCTGGGCGCGGAGTTTCGCCGCAGGACTTCCAGTCACCACCTCCACCTGGGCGTGTGGATTCCCTGCCTCCGCCTCCAGCCTCCGAGTCCTGGACTCCTCCTCGGTCCTTCGACCCGGCGGCTCCGCCTTGGCTCCTAGCTCCCTCGTCTCCACCGTGGCCCGGCATCCCACCTGCTCCGCCGGGCTCCCTCGTCCCTCCGGCTCCACCTTGGTCAGTCGTCGACCATCCGCCGCCTCAGGACTCCATTCCTCTCGCTTCGCCTCGTCACACCATCCCTCCAGCTCTGTCAGGCTCCTCCTTCCCTCCGGCTCCACCTCCATCCTCAGTCACTCTGGCTCCGCAGCGGTCTTCCGGTGCCCCACCTCCGCCTTGGTCGCCTGAGCCTTCTGCTTCGCCTTGGCCCTCCGGATCCTCGGGGTCACCCTGGCTCTGCGGTTGCTCGGCTCCGTCTTGGACTCCTCTGCCATCGGCTCAGTCTCCGTCAGTCGGCCCCCTGGTGTTGTCGGCCCCTCCTCCACCATGGCTCCTCCCACCGTCGACTCCACCATGGGCCGCTTTCCTGGCTGGCCTCTGGATATCCATCTGGCTCCTAGTGCTCCGGGCTCCTCCATGGCTCCTCCCTCCATCCACTCCACCCTGGCACCATGCTCCATGCTCCTTCTCCATTGCCTGCCCCTTGCCTGCCCCACGCCCACTTCCTGAACCTCCACCCTCCCTCCGCTGGACTATCTCTTTCGGTGCGAGGACGCACCGTTCCGGGAGGGGGCGAACTGTCACAGTCATGGACTTTCTGTTCCTTTTCTGTTATCCCTATTTGGTCATGTTCCGTTCCATTCCTCGTTTTGTTAATTGATTACTCCCCACCTGTTTCCACTCCTCTGATTACTTTCCTGGTGTTTAAAAGCCCTGTTTGTTTAGTTCCTCCTGGTCCGCTATTGTTCATGTTGAGTGGTTAGTGTTATAGGTGATGTTGTTCTGATGTTTATCATAGAGTGTTTGAGTTACCTGGATTATTAAAAATACCCTATTATACCTTCTTCTTCGAGCGCTTGACTCAGCACGCCAGCCCGGGTGTGACAATTAAGAAAACAACAACAACAAAGAAATTAATACTCTTATTCAGCAAAGATGCATTAAACAGATTAAATGTGACAGACATAAATACATTTATAATTTCACAAAAGACTGGTATTTTAAATAAATGTTTTTGAACTGGATTTTTTTATTTTTTTTTTACTGAAGTTTTCACAAAAATATTATGCAGTAAAACACTGATAATAATAAGAACCATTATCAATATTTGCATCAATAATAATGGAGTACAAATCAGCATATTAGTCATGTGATAATGAAGACTGGAGTAACGACTGCTGAATAATCAGCTTTGCATCACAGGAATAAATTACATTTTAAGATATAACTGTAATAAAAAACAGTTATTTTAAATTGCAATAACCCTTTACAATATGTGACCCATGACCACAAAAACAGTCATAAGCAGCATGGGTTTTTTTGTAGTAATAGCCAACAATACATTGCATGGGTCAAAATTATCGGTTTTTCTTTTATGCCAAATATCATTAGGATATTAAGTAAAGATCATGTTCCATGAAGATATTTTGTAAATTTCCTACTGTAAATATATCAAAACTTAATTTTTGAATAGTAATATGCATTGTCAAGGACTTAATTTGGACAACTGTAAAGGCGATTTTCTCAATATTTTGATTTTTTTTGTACCCTCAGATTCCAGATTTTCAAATAGTTGTATCTCGGCCAAACGACAGGCAGCCTTATGATGAATTTTGTGGTCCATGATCACATATTACTTTTTTTGTTGTATTTTTAATGTGTAAGAGACTTGCCAAGGAATTATTCCAAACTTTTGGCCACTAGTGCACATATACATATACATACGCACACACACACACACACACACACACACACACACACACACACACATATATATATATAACATGTATTCCAAAGGCTTCCTGCTTGTTCATACTTTTTTAATGCATTTGACAGAACAAGATTTTAAAGACCAATCCTAATGTGCTCTGACGCTACAATCCATCACTGTTTAACAGATCTCACTGCACATTTAAATCTTCACTCACATTTCAACACCCTCTCTATGTGTGTTTTAGTTACAAGTGTGTAAAAGAAATGGGCTTGAGTTGATGTGATTTACTGCCATCCAGCCTTTTTTGTGCTGTGTTTTTCATCAAGCACCCCTCTTTATTATTACATCTGACCATAAAATCCTAATTACCTTCACTGACCCTATAAATACCATTCAACAGCTCACATACTCACACACCGCACATCTTTCATTATATCGGGCTGTAAGTCTTTGTCAGTGCAGCGATTGAACTGGTGGTGGATGAGGTGAGTGAACACTCAATGAATAATAGCACCGGAATTCAGTTCTACTTCAAAGTGTTCAGAGTTCAGAATGTTCTGAACATGGTGTCCACATCACAACAAGGAAAATGAAAGTGTTAACCTGTATGGAAATGAGCCTCAATTATGAATGTTAAAAAATATGCTTGAACACATACTTTCTGATAGTTTTTGCATAAGAATGGGCTGTTAAATCACGGCACGCACTTCTGACAGTTTGTTACAGACCGATACTCTTGAACCAAGCTAAATCTTTAATGCCACATATCATCTAGATGGCTTCACAGAGCAAAAAGCAAGAGACACCGTTATCCATCCCTCAACAAAAACAAAGTGCTTTTCGGTATTCACAAATGCATTTACAAGCACTTCAGAGCAAACACTGTGAATAATTCAAGTAAGCCATCCTCGTATTGTGATATCCGGATTTATGGGCCTTCACATAGCATATGCTGCTAAATGAACCTTTTCTACTGATACTACTAAAAGAAATCCATTTCCAGTCCTGAAGTCTTCTTTATTGTTATATTTGATTCAACTGTTTTGATAGAATAAAATAAAATGCATAAAAGATGTTCTAGTTGTTACTCTATAAAACGTTTTACCTTGATAATTAAAATGCTTTAATTGATATAACATTCCCGTTGAGTCAGTGCACTAAATAATTTCACTTAATTATCTTGCCATGTGACTATCACTTAATCATTGTTTAATCTCTTTCACCACATCACTCAATATGATTCATTTTTTTAAAACAATGACCCTCAAGAAAAAAAGATGTCCTTCTCTACAGCAGAAAAAAGCAACATACTCCTAAAAGAGACATGTACGTTCAAACACAGCTTCCCTCCTAATTATTTTGAGCGTGCACACATACACATACACAGTCACACTCCTGCACAAAGAATACCAAATACATTAATAGCCAATTAACTGAAGGCCTAACCAACAACAGGAAAGTGAATTTGGCCCTGAAATCCCCTGTTGCTAGGAGACAGAGACACTAGATAGTTAGTGCACTAGTTTGTCTGGAATTCACGGGCTGCTCCAGAACTGTTAATACTATATGATCTACACACAGTTTAACCACTATGCATTAGAGAAATCTACTTTCTACTTTCTTAGTAGAAAGGCTCAATATAAGCTATGAAATCCCAAAAAATGGTTGTGAATGAGGGTGACTTTATTAATTAAAATGCGGATGAACTAGCACAAAAGACCTCATGGGTAAAATAAAATTCATTTTCAACAAGCATATGTGAGGATCCTTCTTAAAGGTGTTAAAATGCAATGTGGCCATTGCAAAACACTATTCAGTCTCCAAACACCCTCCATCTCCACCCACATCAATGACCTTCACTCTTATAAAAGAACAAAATACTTAAAAATCTTTTTAGAAAGTATTATGGCAATTGATAACCACTTTTTAATACTCTTCAGATGATAATAATAATAATAATAATAATAATAATAATAATAATAATTATTATTATTATTTCTATTATTATTTTGCAGCTGTTGAGTCAGAAAGCAGGACCGGACAATTTCAGGACTGAAATGTGGGATCATTACAAAACAAAGATTTTGTTTAAATTACTTTGCAGGGTCACTTGCTTTTCAGGACTCTGGGAAACGTTCTGCCTAATTAAATTTTAGGAGTTGACACCCTGATGCCGTGAGTTTTCAGCTAGGACATATTTCATCATGTGCTGCCTTAAAAATGAATAAACTGTCAGACCGGTGGCCTAGTAGTTAGCAAACAGGTTTCATCATGTTGGTGTTTGTGTGCAGGCCCACACAAAGTCTTCTCTTTGGGGAACTGGAATGAAATTGCATGTTCATTTATTTAGAAAATAGGCTAATCTGTTTATGATTTTAGCTAATAAGAATGCTGTACTCTTAGCTCTGTTTACCATGTTTAAATACACTCTGATTTCCCCTCAAAATCAAAATACTCAAAATACGCCTAATTCATATAGCTACAGCTACAGATGGTTAAACAAATGCAAATAAGAAGGGCTCAATCCCAATTAATTATGTAAATTTACATTTACATTTACATTTAATCATTTAGCAGACGCTTTTATCCAAAGCGACTTACAAATGAGAACAGTAGAAACAATCAGATCAACGAGAACAACAACGGTATACAAGTGCTATGACAAGTCTCAGTTAGTGTAGTACAGAACACGTAGCCAGGGTTTTTTTTTTTTTTTTTTTTTTTTTTTTTTTTTGGGAATATGATAGAAAAGAAAAAGGTAAGTACTAGTATTAGTTGGTTAAGTGCAGGCGAAAAGATGAGTCTTTAGATGTTTTTTGAAAATGAGTAAAGACTCAGCTTTTCGAATTGAGATCGGGAGGTCATTCCACCAGCTGGGAGCAGTCCAGGAAAAAGTCCGTGAGAGTGATTTTGAACCTCTTTGGGATGGCAACACAAGGCGTCGTTCAACTTCTGGAGGGTGCATAAGATTGAACTAGTGAGTTTAGGTAAGTTGGCGCCGTGCCAGTGGTCGTTTTGTAGGCAAATCAGTACCTTGAATTTGATGCGAGCGGCTACTGGTAGCCAGTGTAACCTGATGAGGAGAGGAGTATGGCTCATTGAAGACAACCCTCGCTGCTGCATTCTGGATCAGTTGTAGAGGCTTGATAGTACATGCAGGAACGCCAGGAGAGCATTGCAATAGTCGAGAGAACAAGAGCTTGGACAAGAAGTTGGGTGGATTAATGTAAGAATGAAGACCTATTGGAATTAAGTATGCAAGTATGACGACATCCTGCTTAGACTGATTTAAATCCTAAATGCTGAACTTTCTATAAGTGCCAGTTCACAAAATTAAGTGAATGAGTACATTAGGTGATTCAAACAGAGTTTATTGCATACGTTTAATATGTTGAATAAAGGGTTTAGAACAAACACTAGCCAGAATATTGGAGGAATATTAATACAAACTGCCCTACAGATGTAGTAAAATTCATATGCCAGTTTAGCTTTGTAATCAAGATGTCATGAATTATTATGCAAACAGTACTGTAGATATTGCTGGAAAGACTTTGGAAAGGTCTTTGCCCTCTATACTTTGATGCTATCAAATGCCACTGTAGACCAGAAGAAAAAAAAAAACGCATCTATATGACTGCTAGTTGTCTACTATTCAAAGTTTGGGGTCAGCAACATTTCTTTGTTTGAAAGTACTTATTTAGTGAGGGTACATTACATTGATCAAAAGTGACAGTGGAGACATGTTTTGGTACTCAGGAAACATTTATCATTATAATCAACTTTGAAAACATTATTTTTTTTTTTTTTGGATGAAGATTTATGTTTCAGTTAAATTCTGTTCTTTTAGGACTTTCAATTCATCAAAGAATATGAATGGAAAATTCAAAAGAACAGCATTTATTTAAAATATAAATCTGTTGTTGCAACATTAATTATAATGTGAAATGAGCACCAAATCAGCATATTAGAATGATTTCTGAAGGATCATGTGACACAGAAGACTAAAGTAATGACTGCTGGAAATTCAGCACATCACAGAAGTAAATGACATTTATATATAAACCATTAATAATAATTCTTGCTTCAATTATGAAAACAAAACAAAATAGTATGTACTGTAGGCTAATTTATTTGAGTTTCGGACAAAATGTTTTATTTAATGTTATAAATGAGTCTATTTATAAATGTTCAAAATGTTAAAAGTGAGATTACTTTAAAAATATATATTGATTTAAATGAAATCATTATGTAAAAAATCATTTGAAATAAATGAAAGACTTGTTTCGTCCAAAGTTTTTGAACAAACCTCTTGAATGAATGATTCAGACATCAAATACAGTCACTGGTCGCCACTTAATTTATCATAATATTTGAAGAGTAACATTTGTTCCAAAGGTCAATTACTCATTTTGATCGCAACTGCCACAATATCAGAGTCTATATCCGGACTAAAAATTTTACCCCAATACATTCATTATTATTTAACGTTTGCAAAATAGAAATGTAGCCTACTGTGTGGACTGTTTCAAACATAAAGCTTACATGATGAGCTGCTCTCTCTGGATCAGTGGCTGTGCAAAAGAAGGTTTAAATATTCCGATCCGACTGTGATTTCAAAGGTTTAATTGACAGTGGAATCATCATTTAAGAATAAGATTGCATGTGTTTGAATTGAGATTGCAATCTTTTAATGATTTCTTATGCGTACATATGAGCCTATATAGCAGCCTATGTGTTTTTTAGTTTATTGTAGGCTATGCCTTATTTGTACCAGACTTCAAAAGTAACCCGACAACAGCACCCCCCCCCACCCCCCACCCAGAAGCTCCTATCCCTTATAGTGCTAGTCAAGCTGCCACTGAAAACGAGAGCAGATCCTAGACGTGATTACGTTTCGGAGCCTAATCCATGTTTTAGCACTGCTGTTATCGCCCTCCATAGAGAGCTTCTCATGAGATCACATCTCAACAAAAAACCTCGCATTCATTAAGCCCAAAATGCAACACCGCAACAACATAAAAAAAACGCACCAAAAAGAGGAACAACAATGTACTTTCTTAAACTGCCCAAAACACATCATCGCTAACAGATTCGCAATCTTCGCCTCCACATTCTTGTTAATCCAAAAAAAAACTAACAAAAAAAAACAACAACACTCAGCTTAAGATGTTAATCACAGGTTTAACAAGGCCGAGGGTGCGACGGAGGGGCAGAATCAAACTGAGGTGAAATGTAGAGATGAGGGGAAGGAAAGATGAAAAAACGAAAAGGTGCAAATGATGGTTTGGAGGAGCATTTTTAATAGGCCAGTTTTTCTGTGCGAGAGCGCCGCTGTTTTGATACTCAGACACTCATAAATCACAGTGACCCAAAACAATGACTGATCTTCCTGAATCTCTCACGGCAGCGTTTGGCTTTCTTAACCTGTGTCTGCTGCTAACTTTGGCAAATGGAACGAAAGGAGTGAAAGACAGAGGAAAAAGAGAAAGAGCAGGGCCGTCCGTTTTCAAGCACGACGAGGTGTGTCTGAAATAGAAGCATGTTGTTATTCCAGAGCAACATAGAGTTTGGTTGTTTTTATACGACCTCTCCTCAATCACTGGTCTCTCCATCACCTACTCAGAAAAAGCCTGAAAGACACCCAGAGGAAAACTGTATTCCTCCGAGGTTGCTGTTTCAAAGTGAAATGTTTCATTTTAAGGTAAAGTGTGTAATTTCTGTGCTACTAACATCAGTATTTCATAAATCATGATTGTTTTCAAACAGATTTTTACGGACAAAGTAGCCCCACCCCAAACTCACGCCATTGGTTGAGCCACTGTTGCTATGCCAAAAAAGAAGAGATCTGTTGAAATCTGAGAGTATAAAGCAACGATATTAAAAAAATAGTTCGCCCTAAAATAAAAAGTGTACTCACCCTCAAGTCATTGAGGATGTAGATGAGATCAGTGAAGTGGCGTCGGAATGATAGTCAAAACAGCTGATAAAAGCATAACTCCAGTCCAAAAATTAACATCTTGTGAAGTGAAAAGCGTGTTTGTAATAAATAAATCCACCATTAAAACAGTACCTTCAACCCTCGCTTCTGGCTAAAATAAGTCCTCTGCTGTATATATTTATATATATATATATATATATATATATATATATATATATATATATATATATATATATATATATATATTATTGCTTTCTCCAGTTAAAAATTCATCTTGTCTGAATCAAGCACCTTTTTTCCAAGCAAAAACAGAGTGTTATTATAAATTATGGACTTGTATTTTGATTATGGACTTTGCTTCTGGCTAAATGAGGACTTGTATCTAGATTATGGACTTTGCTTCTGGCTAAAATATAAGTCCTCTATCTATATTATTGCTTTCTTCAGTGAAAAAGTCATCTCGTCTGAATCAGGAGAGAAATATGCACAGATATTTCTTGTATTTTTTTTTTATTTTGGCCAGATGCAACGGTTTAAAGTTAAAATGGCGTAATGATTAAGGCTGAGTAAATTCTCAGCATATTTAATGTAAACAGACCTCAGAACACTTGTTCTTCAAATACTAAATGAGAAATGTTTGAGCTCATATTGAAATCTGGCTTTTCCAATAGTTTCCATCTTGTCTAGGAGACACACTTGTGTTATCAAAGAGATCTTATTTGTGATTTTCTTTCCTTTAGGCAGACACAAACATTTTAGAAGCAATTTTGTTAACCAAGTCTGGTGTAGTACAAATGTTGGGGGTTTAAAAAGAAGTTAATTTGTTTCAACATTTATAGAAAATTGCCTCTAAAATCTATATTAGACAAAAGGGAAGATGCAAGCCAGGCAGGGTCTTTGTTTATCATCTATGTAAATATTCCTCTGGCCGTGTTTATGTACAAGTTATAGATTTACAGATTCTATTTTAACCCAGCCCTGTGATGTCGACGTAAACTGTCCTTTGTCTTAACACGTCAATCCTTTTTCCAACTGTTTCTCTTTGTCTTGCCTTTGATAAGGCTCTCACAGCGAGTTCTCTTTAGTTTTCCCTCATCCCTCTCTTTTTTTTGAAATTCTGCGTCTTTCTCTGCCTTCTTTTAAACATGAAAGCTGCCTCTCCCTTCCCACCTGCCAGTCTCTCATACTTTCCGACTGAACATCCATTTTTCTTTTTGTTTCTTCACTGTTTTATATGCAGGTCTCTCTTCTCACCTTCTCTCTCACTTCACCTCTACCCCATTCACCTCTTTCGCTTCATTCCACATTTTCTTTTTCTCTTCCATTCTAGCTCCATGACAGGTTTGCCAATCTTAAAATTCTCAGTCCATACACATGTGTGTGCATGCACACGAACAGAGCCATTACTAATGGGAGGAAGGCTGGGGATGATTCCAGAGCCCCACAGAAACAGTATGAGGAGATCATGACAATTACAGGAGGACTGACCTGGTATAATTAATTCAATATTTTTTCACAACTAATGATTTTAACAAGGGCCAAATAGTGACAGCTAGTC
Organism: Cyprinus carpio; assembly: GCF_018340385.1. Taxonomy (NCBI): domain Eukaryota; kingdom Metazoa; phylum Chordata; class Actinopteri; order Cypriniformes; family Cyprinidae; genus Cyprinus; species Cyprinus carpio. The sequence continues at coordinate 17,459,151 of NC_056597.1, read as the reverse complement.
GACTGGGTCTTAGCACATCCCAAAATGTTAAGTCTTGCAGAATGTTCCCATTACGCATACCTACCAAAAGTGGTGCAAAAAAGGACAACCGGTAAACTGGAATCAGAATTATGAGTGCCCAAGGCTCATAATTTCTTGTGGGGAGCGAAGGCTAGCACATCTAGTCTGATCACACAGATGAATTATAGCTAAAGGCTTGAGGAACATGAGCTCAAGGTGTTACCTTAGCCTCCAAATTCCCCAGATCTCAAACTGATTGAGCATCTATGGGATGTGCTGGACCAACAAATCCAATCCATGGAGGCCCCACATCACAACTTGCAGGACTTAAAGGATTTGCTGCTAATGCCTTGGTGCCAGATAACACAGCACATGTTCAGAGCTCTTGTGGAGTCCATGCCTTGACGCATCAAACCTATTTTGGCAACACGAGGGGACATGTATGATATTAGGTTAAGTGGTTTTAATGTTGTGGGTGATCAGTGCAAAATGGCATAAACTGGATGAAAAACACAACTTGTGTTTGTTTTGTTTTGTGTTCTGTTTCAACAATTTGATTGGCTAGCTGTATGTAACTTCCAGAAGTTGAGGTTCACCACTCAATCTGGAACACAATGTCATTGTTGTTTGTCATTGATTGTGACTGACTGTCACAAAACACCTCTTGAATTTTTTTTCTTTCCAAAATTTCACACATTTCAAATACTGTGCCACACTGCATTTATACACCCAGTATCCATTGTGACAGTGAGTTATGGATGAGCCAGCACCACTCACATTTTCTAAGTCTAGTTTATTATTTATTATTACCAATACTAGACTGATGTGAGAAAGCACAGTGGGTTATATGACTCACTCTGCACTGAACAACTCACAAAGTAAATTCACAGATATCACTATAAACGCTAACCATCCTCTCTCTCACTCTGAGTTATAATGAGGGTCACATTCAGCAATGAAATGTTGTAGAAGTTTGCAGATAAGAGTCTGGAGTTGCATTGCTGTATTTGAGATAAAGCGGTAGAGATCTGTTTGATCTAAAGCGAGCCTGTAATGTGAAATGAGCGTCTATCTATTCTGTAACAGTCTCAGTCCACCCAACTGAACGTGCGCTATGGCAGCAAGTGTGCTGCATGACTGAATAAAGCAAATCTACCTATTCTTATACACAGACATGCACAAAACTATCATACAAAGGCCCTGCTCTCTGCAGAGATGAGAAAAGAGGGAAATCTGAAAAAGAAAAGATTAAATCACATCCAAACAGTTTTGAGCAGCTCTGGAGCACATTGTTTATTCATACACAAAAGGAAGCTCAGATACAATAGGACCTCACTGTATGCCATAAACATCAATAGATAGCCAAAGAGGAAAGGGCATGACCCATAGCAGCTTAAAGGGGTCATATGATGCGATTTCAATTTTTCCTTTCTCTTTGGAGTGTTACAAGCTTTTTTGTGCATAAAGAAGATCTATAAAGTTGCAAAGACTAAAGTCTCAAATCCAAAGAGATATTCTTTATAAAAGTTAAGACTTGTCCACGCCCTCCTAAAATGGCGTGGACAAGAAAGAAGGCATAACAGCCTGTCAGTACATTTTTTTATAATTTAAATAATTTGCCAATGATGATTCAAATGTGAGTTTTGAGCAGTGTAGAATAGCGCTTGTTGTTTATGGTTTCTCCGATCACAAATGCAGAGATGGTTTTATGTTTACATAGCGTGATACGCAACATGTAAAAAGACAGTATAAGTCATTATAATCAGTAATTATGTGGATGGAACAGATGCCTCGTTTGTAATGGGTTTTATTGGTTTTGTCTCTTCTAGTGATGTCCGGCTCGTGAACGAATCGTTCTATTTAACCAGATCTTCTTAGTGAACCGGCTGAAGCAGTTCAACAAATCGAACTGAATCATTTGATACGGTTCGCATCTCCAGTACGCACTAATCCACAAATTACTTAAGGCTGTTAAAATAATAATTATTTACATAGGAAAGAAATATTGCTTTGTTTCTCTCAGACAACGAGACTGAATGGAAAGCAAAATGACATGCTTTCAGTAACACAATTTATCTCTTCATACCGAAACCGCTATGTGACACAAGAACGCATCTGATGTTTAACATACAGTCATGTGGAGTAGGATCCTGGGGAAAAATATTGAGTTATCTATAATGCGTCTCCTCTGAGTTTCAGAATTGAGCTTTCAAATACACCAAGATCCCAAAGCCAAGATACTAGAGTCTCAAAAATGTATAGTTTTACAGCTTTAAAATCTTACTGTATGTCTCCTAATTTTAGAAGAACCATCGGAAACTGAGTTGAGACATTATTAAGAAGCCTTCTGAGATAAAAGAGAGGAAGTTCTCAACAATAAAATGTTCTTTTCTGCCGGAGACTTGCCAAAAGCAACATGTCCTCATTCCATACAGTTAAAGCATCATCTCTTTAGAGTTATATTTAGTTTGAGGCAGACAGTAGTGTCCGGTCTGAGTATCCTTGGTGATGTTTGTGTGAGTACCGGCTGATTTCCTGATAAAAGCGTTATTGAACTTTAGCCCAGTGTAGATTAGATTAAATCTCTCCCTAATTATCTCAATGATTGCACACAACTGCCAACACAGCTTTTTCTGTTTTAGCACCTTGTCTGTGTGTACAGTTTTTAGAAATAAAACAAAGAATGCAAAGATGACATTGTACAAAAATGCCCACCCACTCTTTTTTTTTCTTAGAGGTCCCATCCGCTCTGTTTAACTGGGTCTTCAAAGAGTGCTGTTAAATAAGAGAACACCCATCTGCCTTTGCCTTACTTTAAATTCCCTTAATTAAATTATACTCTTATTTAGGATCTGTCAATTAAGTACAAGTAATTGTAAAGTTAATAAATTGAAAATTAAATTCAAAATAGCATTTTCTAATGTCATTTTTTTGTGAAGTTCATTTAAAGTGGTCATATGATGTTGCTAAAAAGAACATTATTTGGTGTATTTGGTGTAATGCAATGTTTATGCGCTTTAAGGTTCAAAAAAACACATTATTTTCCATAGAATTTACATTATTATTCCGCCTTTCTGAAATGCGCCAATTTTTACAAAGCTAATCGTTCTGAAAAGCAAGGTGTGCTCTGATTGCCAGTGCGTTGTGATTGGATGAATACCTCAAGCGTGTGACGGAAATGTTACGCCCCTTAACATACTGTTATGCTGTCTCCCAGCAGGACGAGACTCAGTCCAGCTGCACTGCTCGTGCACATCCCATCATCGGTTCTCTTTTAGCAGTTCAGTCAATGTACCGTTAGGAGTAACTGAATAACTCGGTATATTGTTTTATTTCGCGTCAGAGTGAGTGTCAGGAACGTTTATAAACCAAATAACTTAAATAATTTGTGGATTAGTGTGCGAACCATTTCAAACGATTCAATTCGATTTGTTGAACTGGTTCGACCGGTTTACTAAGAAGATCCGGTTAAATAGAACGATTTTATGCGATCCGGACATCACTAGACGAGACAAAACCAATAAAACCCATTACAAATGAGGCATTTGTTGCATCCAGTTGGGACACAATTACTGATTATAATAACTTAATAACTTGGGGGAATGGTTAGAGTGTTGGACTTGCAATCCAAGGATTGCAAGTTCGAGTCTTGGGCCGGCAGGAATTGTAAGTGGGGGGAGTGAATGTACAGCGGTCTCTCCACCTTCAATACCACGACTGAGGTGCCCTTGAGCAAGGCATCGAACCCCCAACTGCTCCCCGGGCACCGCAGCATAAATGGCAGCCCACTGCTCCGGGTGTATGTTCACAGTGTGTGTGTGTTCACTGCTGTGTGTGTGCACTTTGGATGGGTTAAAAAGCAGAGCACGAATTCCGAGTATGGGTCACCATACTTGGCTGTATGTCACGTCACTTTCACTTTCACTTTTATACTGTGTTTTTACGTGTTGCGTTGCGTATCGGGCTGCGTAAACATAAAACCATGTCTGCATTTGTGATCGGAGAAACAACAAGTGCTACTCTACACTGCTTAAACGTCACGTTTGAAACATTATTGGCAAATTATTTAAATATAAAAAACGTACTTACAGGCTGTGAGTCAGAAGCACCAGACTGTCCTTGCAATGTTGGAATTTCCCAACTTTACAGAAACAGCCTTTGTGCCACAGACGCATTGTTGAACTGTTCTGGAACAGTGTTGTAAATACAACTTAACCACTGATTTCTAGTTTTGTCCTCTTTTGGAAGGCCAAACAAAGTAGGTTCGCTTTTACAACTAAACAGCATCTCCACAACATGGCAGCGGCAACATCGAGAATAAAAGTTATGCCTTCTTTCTTTGTGTGAACATTTGGGTGGCGTTATGCAAATCTTCCCACATCGTGATGTAGACATGCGGGGGCGTGTTTGAACGAAGCGTTTTAGGAGGGCATGGTTGACTCTTTTATGAAGAATGTCTCTTTGGATTTGAGACTTTAGTTTTTTTTTTGCAACTTTACAGATCTTCTTTATGCACCAAGAGCTTGTAACACTCCAAAGAGAAATCATATCATAGCAATCATATGACCTCTTTAATAGATTATTTGTCTGCCCAAATAATTTAATGTCTTTGAATTATATGGGGCCTTTTTTCAGTAAATACTGATATGTTTTTTTTTTTGTGTGTGTGATTAATTTAATTAACACATAACTCACATAATTTAAGATTATGTGCCATTCATCAGAAATTAATTGAAATAGCAAACAGGATGCATATAAGGAAGCAGAATTGAAATGAAATGAAAGAAAGACAAAACAACAGAACAACTGACAGAACTACAGATATATAGACAGAACAATGGATAAAATGACAGTGTGATAGATGGATAGATAAAACAACAGGACAATGATAGAACTACACATATATTGACAGAACAAAGGATGGATGGACAGACAAACCTACAGATGGATGATGGATGGACAGATAGAACAACAGACGGATAAGGCAGACAGGCAGACAGACAGACAGACAGACAGACAGAAAGATAGATAGATAGATAGATAGATAGATAGATCAAATAAAATTCTTTCTCCACAATCAGGAACAAATATATAGATTCCATGTGATTCTACTTATACCTGCAGATAATAACTCAGTACATTAACATCATTGACACCATAGCAATAAAAACTTCTTGTTAGTGTGTCCAGAAATAAAGAGAGACATTCAAATGTGGTGTGTTCTGTTCTTACCTGCCCTACAGAATGTCTGCGTGTTTATTTTACAGCTCCCCTGAATTCAAGGGTCCGACCCCCCAGATGGCTGTGACATGCTGAGCCTATAATTATTAATGCGTTTGTTGACGTGGGGCTTGTGTTGCATTGTTAATACACCTTGTAAGAACACACACACCACATGTGGTTCACTACATCATACCAATAAACATCCAATTATATTCAATCACCCCTAAGAGACTTACGTGCACAATGGCTATAAACAACAAAATACGTTGTGAACAACATAAGAACATCCTGTCTGCGTATGTCTGCTTGTGTTCAACGTGATTGTCAGTTTCTCCCAGTAGGCAAGTAATCAAATAAACAGGCTCTTAACAACAACGCAGAGAACTCACAAAAACTCTCACTCACTTTCTCTCTCACATACCCACTCACATTAACAACTCTCAACAGAGAGAGAGAGAGAGATCGTCAGCAATGTTTTCTCTATCCCTCTTGCTGTCTAAACAGATGCTGCGTGTTCGTTGATAATTTAGAGAGAGATAAATAGTGTTCAGTTAGACAGGCTCCGAGTGTGTGTGTGTATGCGTGTCTCTTTGGCCCTTTGCTAATTTGTCTTTATGGTCTGGACGGCAGAGATAACAGCAGACTGAGCTGTTTAAAAGTATTAACTGACCTGAGCGCTGAGAACAGACAGATCACATCCTTTCGCTCGTTCAGCTGAACTGTGGCTTTATTGTGTGACTGGACCTGTCAGGTTCTCTGCATAGAACCTCTTCTTTGAAGAAACAGATTTGGAGAAATTTACCATTACATCACTTGGTCACCAATGGATCCTCTGTAGTCAATGGGTGCCGTCAGAATGAGAGTCCAAACAGCTGTTAAAACACTTAAAAAAGCTGCTTTTCAATTCAGATGATGTTACTGTAATTGTTGTACTGGAGTCATGTGGATTACTTGTGAATTACTGATGTTTTTATCAGCTATTTAAACTCTCATTCTGACTGCACCCATTCACTACATTCATTGGTGAGCAAGTAATACTGAATGTCTCCAAATCTTTTCTGATGAAAAAATACACACATCTTGGATGGCCTGAGGTTACGTAAATTTTCAGCAAATTTTAATTTCTTTAATCTTTCATGTTGGTCAGACCAAGATACTATTACCACAGATGCTCTACAGTGGCCTCAAACATACTTAAGAAATTATGAATTGGTAACCAGCAATTCTTTGCATATCATGAATTATTAATTCATTACATGTTACAGCCTCAAGTAACCGACTTGTCATGGAAAAGTCTAAATAACTGATATAATATGATGCTAATTGTCTGCAAGTCTGAGAGACTTAAAAGTAAAAAGAACGGACTTCATGCATCCACTAAAATTAACCTTGGGTACAGTTGGTTAAAACTAATTGCACATATGCCACTTGGTCTCATATATCTAAAGGTTATCTAAAGAAACTAAATTCATATACAACCACAGTTTAAGTGTCCAAAAATGCTTGGAGCCCACTGTACATCAAATGGAGCATACATCCATGCCTTAGCTTGAATTATCTGAGCTCTTAGAACATGCATACAGTATGTGTGTATGTGTGTGAGTGAGCGGTAAGGGGAACATGAACATTGTGTTAATTGGTTAGGGTCGAGTGGGTCTGAACTGTTGTTTTGAAGAAAAAAATCTCAGAGCTTTTCCAAGGCCGTGAGCAACTAAAAGTGTGAAAAGAGTTTCTCTATCAACATACACCTCAAGGACATAATTCTCTGGTTATTATTTGAAAAATTCATAACCAACATGAATAACCAGTTAAACACTTAACTCTCAATGTATCTGTGTTTTTCTAAAGGCACTTTATATATTTCTAGCAGATGCTCTTAATGTCTGTTAGTTAACGAAATGTCATCTACACTTTTCTACAAAAGCAAAACATGTAGTAACAGGTTAGAATTACATCTCTTTGGTCTCTACTGTCCTATGAAAGATGGGTTGGCTACAATGTAATTGCTGTGCAAACAAAAGCAAGCGAATTTAATCAGATGCTAAGATTCATCTCAAAGTACTTTTTGCATTTCTTTTGTCTCAGATGGCAAAACAGGGGCAAAAATCCTACAGTGCACTTGGGTTTAGATACACTATCATCTCACAATAACATCACCCACCCTGCCCCATCACCATGAAATATGGATGGCAGTTATTACACAAGTCTATGGTCTAAAACACTTCAAGAACTATCTACCTTCTCTCTGTCTCTCTCGCAAGTAGACTGATGGTTCATCCAAGCTATAAGGCTTATGGCTCTTAAAAATGAAAATGATAACAACATGCTCAAATTAAGAGTAATTGCATCAATAATGATAAAAACAATATTAAACTAAATTCAGAACTTTTGACATCTGCATTTTAATACTCTTAGTCTGAATTTACTCTTTAGAGCAACTTAAATGTCTGTTCCTCAAATTAATTCAGATTGCTATAAGATATTTGTTTTATTTACTGATAGAAAAGCCTCATATGAGCTAAGTGTGATTTTCATAGCAGATAAAACAAGAATAAGAATGTGTGAGAGTGTTAAGGAAAGGGTGATGAGAAAAGGTGAGAGTGATGCTCCATCTACACCACAAGCGACAAAATGAAAATATTCCCGTAACGATCAAAGAAGAACAATATTGGCACTACAGGCTTGTGGTGCAAATCTGTACAGTTCTTTAGTCATAGTTTCTCTCTTGTAAATATTTCATTATGTCATATCGTATTGACTAATTTTAGACTGTTTATTCAGTCTGAAAAATAGCAAGTGACCAGACTTTTATCAAAATTTCAAACATTTACAAAATTCTGAAAGTATCAAATTTATAATAGATTGATAAAAACCTGAGAAATAACTACTAGCTTTTTGGAAGTGACTCTGCTGTGCTGTGCTAAATGCTATTGGGATCTAAACTGCTGTTTGCATTTTTCTCCACTTTGTTGACTGACGGGACAACTTTTGTCACTCCACTCACATCTCCACATTTTTCATGCTCTCTATCCTATACAGTATGCTGCAAGGTTATAATTAGTCAATACCCAAACCATAGTACACGCAAATCAGTATTCCAAATGCATAACATAAAACATAAATGCTTCACCTGCCATGTTTTGAAGTGTACATCCGGTAGCATGCATGATTCAATGATCCTGAACAATCTGAAACACTTTTGGCCCTAAAAAGAACTAAATTATGTAGAATAAAAGTAACAAAAATTAAACATGTCAAATTAAACATGTTTTCATATTTAGCCCTATACTGTATAATCACAAATATTTTACTGTATGTGTGATCAGCTTCTAAAGGAAATAGCTAGTTGGCAACTCTTTCTATATAATCACAAGTAGCTTATTAGACAGCTATACTTGCCTAATATACAGTAAGTTTCTGAATTGGTATGTGCCACTGAGCTTGAGGCAGAAAGAAAGACAGATAGCGATAGGGAAAGATAAAAGAAGCTGTATCACTAAACACAACACTGTTCAGCAGTTGCTTTTTCGGGAGCTGGAAAGTTGTATGTTTTTTGTTGTGTAATGTGCTGTGTGATAGACTGGGGTAGGCTTGTACACAGAGGAGCATTATGGGACAGCTCTCCCCTGGAGTCAAAGACCCAATCTAATACCCCGCTGAACTCTGACCGTTCTCCACATGGGACCCCAGGGACCTTTAGCAAAGAGATATGAAGTGAGACACATTTGCACAAAGTGTTGTATTTCTCTCTCTCTCTCTCTCTCTCTCTCTCTCTCTCCATCTTTTCTTCAGCTGCAAAATGCCAAGTGGGACATGCTTAACACACCCACACCCTCTCTCATTTTCTTTCTTCCTCCGTTCCTCTGCATAGCTGGCAGACAGCTGCAAGAACTTTAACTCTAACTAACAGTTTTATTTCCATGTGGATTATAACAAACAGAGGCCAAATGGAGCTTCAGATATTCCACTGTTTGGCAAACATTAGCGAGCGAGAGAGAGAGAACAGCCGAGAGAAGCAGCAAGGTCATGTGTAGAGCGGTTCTCCATCATATCCAATAAGCTTATCTCGGAATATAACTGCAGCCCAGAGCTTCCTAGACCTCCACCGTCTAACTGTTGAAACGAGCCGTTATTTACCCATCAAAGTCTTGGAACCTAGCCTGAAATATGGATTTCAATATGAATATGCCAGCCATCTAAGGTATATGTCACATAATCATACTCTTGCTGTGAGATCTCAGCTCACGGCAGTTTGGAGTCGGTTCCTGGATTTAATGTGATGTAAATTTTGCTTTTGTTTGCACATGAATGGCATATGTAAATACTTTGCTAATTTGCACACCCCTACAGGCTTGATTCACCTTGAATATGCATCAGATAGTGATGTGGGGGGACATGTTTATGGATTTACCGGGAATTCTGCCATGTTTAATTCCAAAAACATTCATTTTTGCTCCCCCCGAACACCTTCTATGTATTTCTACATTGTCTGTAGTGAGATGGAATGAAAATGTTCTGTCAAAACTGAGTCTATTTGTGTCAGTTTGAGGTGACAATGTAACATTGACTTGCCATAGTGTAATATTGGCTATCGGCAGGTGTCCATCAACTGGTCAGATAATCAATGGGACAAGATAATCAACCGACCACATTTAACCTTGGCAATACGCTACTGCTGGAGAGAGACACTGTCCATTTGTGCAGTGTGGAACTGACACACAACAAACACACGTGCGTGGATGACAAGAAAATAAGCCACTCAGAACAAAGCAAATTTACACCAGTATCTCACCCTATACACAAAATCCTATTATCCTAAATTTTTCCAACAGCAATTCAGATTTTTTGTATTTGCAATGGTGTTCATCACAGCACTAAATACTTATATACTTAGACTTAATAGGCTGTTTATTTTCAAACTTTATTACATTTTAATCTGGACTACAACATGCCCTAGATATTGTTTGACAATGTTTTGATTCTTTATTGTTCAGTCACACATTAAATTAAAGCTCCATAAGTTAATTTATTAGTTAACATAAACTGCCAGTGAAAACACATTCATTCATTTAACTGCCAAAAAAAGCATAAGTTGTTTAAAACAAAAGTTGTAACTGGTTCATTTAGTAAACCCGAGCTAACATGAACTAACTGTTGTATTTTTTTTTAACAAAGAATAATAACCTCTGCAATGTACAGGAGCTATTGCTCATTGTTAATTTTAATGCACTAAGGTTACCTAATGAGACTTTATTGCAAAGTGTTACCTATTGTTCTTTATAATTCTTTTGCACTTTAATCTATTTGAAACATTTGTTTACTTTATACATTTATTTGTGCATTGCTTTATTGTATTTAAATGTTCAGTTATTTTTGTTATAAGAAAAAAGAAAAAAAAAACTGTTATACTGATTGAAGAATATGAAAGATTTCCCCATGCAGATTTCCCAATAGCTTTAAGTTGGTCACACAAATTTGTCACATTAACAAATTTTTGCTTGTTCAATTTTGGCAAAATTTTGCATATGTGACCACACATTTACTTGTCTATTTTTTTTTTTTTTGTAAATTAAAAAAGTTCCACCAAGCAACCACCCAAAAAAAAAAAAAAACAGTGACTGTGTAGCAACACACTAGAAATAATTTAAAATAATAAACATCCATTTTTGCAGAGAAGTGCATAAAAGACTGTTTGGTTCAAATGCAAGGTCTCATTTATTTTATCTCTGAATGCATGAGTGATCTTCCTTTCCTATACATCTATTACTTATCTCTCAAGAGTAAAATCTTTATTATGTTATACAATGTTATGTTTTTATATTATGTTTATTATGTTATACAATGCACAAAAGAATTGACCTGGCAACAAAAAAAAAAAAAAAAAAAAAAAACACCAATATTGCAATACTATTATTAGTGAATTTCTACAATTTATGAATCAGAACTCTTTGTTCTTTGTAATAATACTGAGTAACTTATACTTTTGTCACAAGTGACTTCTGTATGCATCACCACACTATTGACAATAGACAATGGTTGTTTTTTGCATGCAATATTTTGCTACAAATTTCACCACACCTTTACGTCTCTATTTTTGCTGACAATGAAAGCATTTCCACCAAAAATAAAAAAAGCAAAACACCCATAAAACTCTTAGCAACCGTGTAGTAATGCACCAGAAAGGCCTTAAAACGCAGCAGCAACCACCCAGAATCTTGCACTGTGGCAACAGGATTTGCAGATTCTCTTCTGGAAATGTAAAAAGGTAATTTAACATAATAAACAGACATTTCTGCACTGTAAGTGCAGAGAAGGTCTGGTTCTACTGCAAGGTCTCATTTCCTTTATCTCTGAGTGTATGAGTGAGTGTTCCTTCCTTTCCTATCCATTACTTGTCACATTCAGCCTCATCCCATTTCTTTCTCTTTTGCAGTGGCAGAGGTTGAGAGCAGTTATTGCAGGGCAGACAATAAAGGTTATTGTTAAGATTTAAAGCGCTAACCCTGTGGCAGCACTTCAGTACGGCTCCCCTTTCCTCCTCTCCTGCATTACGTGTGCTGCCTCTCGCCGCTGCCTCCATTAGCTTACCCTCGTCTTGTTCCTCATTGACCTTCCATACATTAGCATATAGATAATGTATGGAGAGCTCATAAAGTTACACGTCAGCCTTTCTGAACTGAAGGAGGGAGAGATAGCTTTGTTGTCGGCCCATAAGAGAATGTGTAGAAAATGTGTATGTCTTTTACTCACTTCAACTTGTTTTTCTTTCTAAATTGTGGCTAAATTTAGTCCATTGTTTTATGAGCTGGCCTGCTTTATGAAATTGATTGGGTGAGTCAATAAGTCCTATGAATAAACATTTTTTTTTAACAGAAGAAGAAAAGTATGTTTTGTAGACATTTTCTGTCCAGAGAAATTCATCTTCAGCTTTTTCAAATTCAGCTTTTTTATCGAGTCCTGAGTTTTGTTTGCGTCAACTATGTGTCAACCTATTAATTAGAGTCATCAATCACTGAATTACTTTGTTAGGGATTCACAAAAGAATTCAGTCTGTATTTTAACTGTCACACAGAAGTATACTGACAGTTGTTGGTATCAACAGATGCACTGTACACACAGTGTACGAAAAAAACAGCTCCAGCACACAGTACATTAGTTATGAATGATGCTAGTCTGGGTCTAAGCCTCTGCAGACTGCAGGATATGCAACAGAGAAGGAAGATTTCTCTTTGCCTCTAACTTTGGAAGACAGCCGTAATGATGATTGAATATAGCGGAAAGAACAGAAGAGGGAGAGCGAGAAAGAGTGAAATGAATTTGAAGTGTCATTTCTTGTTCTCGAAACTTCTCAAGCACTGGTGCGAATCTTCACAATAACAACCTTTTTCTTTCTGTCTTTTTAATTTGCTTGTTTCCCTCTCAGGCTGCTTGTTCATTTCCTTTCCTCTTCTTTACCTGTTCCAGAATCTAGTGAGCTTGCCTAAATAGGCAGCTGCCTTCTAAGACAGCACCCAAACTTAAATGTCTCAAGAGTAACTGATCTAAAATATTCTGGATAGACATCAGTTATTTTACATGTACGTGGCTCATGATCTGGTGTTTTCAGTGTCTTAGAGTGGCTCAATTAGCAGTAAATGCTGCTACACACAAAACTCATCTCCGTGATGAGTCACAGAGATGTCACATGTTGTGTTCACTTTGCGCATTTGGGAACACAACATGCGTCAATTATGATCCCAAACTTGTAATGGGAAACACTTATAAACCAGCTTTAACATTTGGTTTAACATTTGAAATTGAAGATATTAAGCTAAATTAGGACATACATATAAGTAGGCCTATTGGAACTTTACAGTTTTACTTTAAAATAAAATAAAATAAAAATAAAATAAAATAATTAAGAAAGTATATTAAGAATAATACACCTTTCTTACATTTTTATAATTAAAATTAAATAATTATTTTTTAATTACTATTTTTATTATTTTTTATTGAACAGTAGTAGTAACAGTAATATAAATAAATAGGAAAAATTAATTGAACAGCAAACCTGTAAACTGTAGCAAACCCAACGTTTTAAAAATAAATATTCGCAATCACAATTTTCATCAAAAACATCACAATTTTTTTTTTTTTTTTTTTTTTTAAACATCAGATTTTCAGAAAAAAACCTAACCCCTAACCCTAACAAATGGATGAATTGACTTAGCCTCTTAAGACCAAAGAAAAAAGTTTTAGGAAAAAAAATAGTTTTTTTTTTCATGTCTTTACATTGTTTAGGGCATTAAAAATTATGTTATTTATTTATTTTTATATATTTTTTAAAGATATTTCATTCATAAGTTATGCTATGTCCTCGGTAGAAGACATCGGGACTTAATTTCTTTAAAAAAATAACAAGACATGAATGAACGTGCATAGGCAAAAACAATTGATTTTTAAATCACCAATACATTTTTAGTTTTCAAGATTTTTTTTCTATTCATTTATGTCTCCGAAAATGCGTAATAAACATACTTTTAGTCCCACGTGTCCTCATGTGAGGACATGTAAAAAACATCCTGTTTTGTAACAGAAAGTCATATTTTGATTTGAAACCCCATAACATTTTCCTGAGATGCTGATTTATGACACACACTTTAAAAATTAGACAGATTTAAATGACAATTACAAAATATTGTCATATTTCCATAAGAGTGTCACTAAATTAATTTCAGACATATTTGATGACCAAGGAGAGGGAGTGGTCACGGTGAAACATCCAATCATTTGGTATCTCTGAAAAGCTCTGAAGGGGTTCTGTTGATTAATTACATAATTTAATATTTTGATTTTAAAGTCTATGAGATTTTCACAAAAATATAATGTCCTCATATGAGGCCGCAGGGTCTTGTTAGCACATATTGCTAAGCATGTGATAATGTAATATTACTACAAATATGTATGGTGCACACAAAATGTGTTAAAAATATATTCAAATAGATTAGGAATTAATTACTAATGTATCTATTTATTTATTTACATTTTTCAGTACAGAATTGCACTGCATTTTGAAAAAGGATACTTGTAATGCTGTCAAATAGCTTCTTTCTTTATTGGTGACCATTCAAAATTAGCTATGCATTCTGACAAAATAATTTGCCATCAGCCAGTCAGCATTGTCATGACGTCATTTACCTGCAGCTGATGTTGCTGGAAAAATAAGTTTTGCTGTTCCACAAGCAAAGATGCCAGATTAATAGATAGCTTCCTGTGACAGCTGTGCAACTGCCATTGAGATGAATGGGAATGCTAAAGGATACTTTGAAACAACTTTTGCTGGATTGCGCCTACAATGCCGTAAAATACTGACTTCATAGGTAGCTCATTAGGTTTTGGAACAGAACCTCTGTCTTTGTACAGTTGTACAGTAAAATACTATAATGCAGCCTGCCCTTCAGCCTGACAGCTTCAGGTGTGAGCCTGAGCAGCAGACAAAGGTGTTACAGATGACGACTTGTGGTTTGTGAATTGTACATGGGTGATTTTAATTCTGCAAAGCAAATAAAGCCAATTTTTGAAGCTATTTTTGAAGCTGTACTGTGATCATAGTAAATATACTGACGTTGAAAGCTTGTGCTGAGCTTAAACTAAACTAAAAAGATCAGACATGATTTGTTTTCAAAGCAAATGTTGTTAAAGATGTACATTGCATCAATTATAAATGGAGCACCACCAGCTGGGCTTAATAAATCAATAAACAAGTCTACAGTTGGCACAGAATAAAACCAAACTTAGTTATGAAAGTGAAGAAATATTACAATGCACATCTGAATCAACAAATCTCAAATGATGAATTTACAGGTGAAATACTAATGTTATATAAGAGGTGAGATTTGCATTAGGGGAAATAAGCACTTAGCCATGGGTCTAATCTGCAAGGTTAGCAGTACTCAACTGAGCATGAGGGTAAACACTCTCTTTAAGTGCAAAGTGGATGTGAGTCATCTCCTTATCATACAGAAAAAAACAATGTTTGTGTGGTTACTTATGTATAATCCAATATATGCAAGTAAGAGCTTGGCTCAAAGTTTGCACTGCACACTCACAGAACTAGTTTACTGAAAAGAATTAGACTTCCCTGTTTGCCTAAGGCTATGGATTACACGTAATAATGTATATAATGTTCAGTTTCTTGCACAGACTGATTGTTTCACTTCATAAGACCTCAATATATCATCAGGAGCCACAAGTATTTATTTCCTTTTCCTTGTCATGCTTTTTTTTTATTCCCAAAGATGGGTAGCTGCTGACATGCATTTTATGAATCACCAAGGACCATGGTTTCAGCTAAAAATCTTCAGTAACATAGTAGTATAAGAACCAATTCTCAATATTACCTAGTTGCTTATTAGCATGCCTACTATTAACATATTGGCTGTTTATTCTACATCCCTAATCCTACCCAATACCTAAACTTAACAACTACTTTACCAAATTAATATTAATCAGCAAATTAGGAGTTTATTGAGGCAAAAGTCGTACAGTAGTTAATGTAGTTAGTTAAATTGGATTTTTTAAAATGTCATTGTCACTTTTATGAATCAATTTAATACATCCTCCTGAATAAAAAAAATAATAATTTCTTATTTATTAATTCATTTAGTTGGTTAGTTAGGTAATATTACTTGTCTTAGACTTTGGAATGGAAGTTTATTACAGTTTCCACAAAAATATAAAGCATCAAAAATTGTTTTCATCATCGATAATAATAAGAAATATTTTGAGCACCAAATCGGCATATCAGAATGATTTCTGAAGGATCATGTGACACTGAAGACTAGAGTAATAACTACTAAAAATTCAGCTTTACCATCACAGAAATAAATTACTTTTAAAATATATTCAAAAAGCAGTGTGATATTTTTCTAATGATACTGGAAATATGTCCACTTATTATAAGCACTTTAAGATGCTTAAAAACTTCGCTTATAAATTCATATGGTTGCCAGTTGTATATTTTTGGGCATTTTTCCAAACTACAAAAACACATTTGAACTTGCTTGTGTTTGTGCCTCATAGCACCATAAAATATGACCGATCTCTAACAGCTGCTGTCAGATATAGTACATAACAGCATTATTATTTGCCATAGTTTGCTTTGCCTTTCCTTGTTTCAGTCCCTCCCCTGTGTAAATACATGTGTTTTATTCAGAGTAATATGCTGTGATGGAGCTAAACGGACAGTGTGCTGCTGAGCTGTTCAACCACTTGACTATTTTGGACCAGCAGAGAAGAAAGATGCAGACTGGTTTTCTCTTTGAAGAAGTAAACAATGCACTTTATCAGCGTTCAGAGAGCGTTTAGCTATGAATTTCTAGAAAACATTCCTGTGAGTTTCTGGGAGAGTCTTTTCCAGACTTAGCTACAAATACAGCTCTTCTATAAAAACTGTCATGGAAATTTGACCTTTGCTGAGGCTCTGTGTATTCTGCCTATATGTACTAATAAAGTTCCTATGCAACAGAATTAAAATATAACCTTCATCAGTCAGACTTAAAGGGACAGTTCACCCAAAAATGAAAATTCTGTCATTAATTACAGTTAAACCACTGATGTCACATGGATTATTTTAACAATGTCCTTACTACTTTTCTGTGCCTTGATCATGGTAGGACCCTTGCTGTTTATGGGAGGGTCAGAGAGCTCTCGGATTTCATCAAAAATATCTTAATTTTTGTTCTAAAAATGAATGAAGGTCTTATGGGTTTGGAACTACATGAGGGTGACAGGATTTTCAATTTTGGGTGAACTATCCCTTTAACACTCGGCTGCAGTTTGTGGTCTGAGATAGCCCAAAGCTTGAAACTTGAAAAAATGTACTGTAAAATATGAAAATATGATATAAAATGTCATTTTCATGTTAAAATAACTTTTTATAACCTTATATATAGACTACATACTAAAGATTTTACAAACAAAAGCTTAAACCATCATCATAAAAAGCATTAAATGAGATGTGCTAGTTATTTGTAAATAACTGAATAAACTTTATTGATTATAAAAAAAAAATTAGTATCCCTGAAGAATCTCTAAAATCTTGATTTTCTTTAACATATTCTCTTACTCTAATTCATTAAAACGCTATGTCACTTTTAATATTTATATACATATTTTAACTTAAATCACTCTCTTCTTTTTATCTAATCAGCTCTCTTTTCTTTTTCTCTTCTATAAATGCTTTTTTCCTGCTTGTTAACTCATGTTTCTCTCTCTCTTTTTTTTGCTTTAGACAGCGAGAGTGATAAAAAAAAAACAAAAGAATACAGATGAAGGACATCTCTTTCTAGAAGTTTCATTATCTCTGATTTTTTGTGTCGTCCTTGTATAAACTGTAGTCTTCACCAATTCATGTCTCACAATAATTCCCTGATTTAACAGAGTGCTCTGTTGTTGTGTTTGTAGTTTCTTGTTTATTTTATCATTCACCCCATGTTATGTTGGCTAAGTAGAAAAATAAACCTTTAAAAAACTCTCAATTTCAAGGCTGAGGGAAAGCTCAAGTGTATGTGTATGAAAAAGTGTACAGCATTCTGATGACATGCCCCTAACCTACAGCACTCTAAAGTAAGAGGAACAACAAGATGGTGCTAAACGGGGGGGTGCTTTTAGAGTCCTTTGTGTACGCGTGTGTACACAAGTGGTTTAAAGTCTCTCTGAATCCCTTCAAAACATCACAATGTTAAAGAGCAGTCTTGTGACAGAACAGGAACTAGGATTTTACACACATGCTGTGATTTTAAAAACTGTGTGCATTTAAAGGGATCATACCCTATCAGGAGAAATCAAATTTTGTAGTTCCTTTGAAACTCCCAATTCTTTGAACTATAAAGACTGTAATTTTCAGATCTTAAAAGCTCCTCTTCAATCCAAAAAGACCATTTACTGAAACAAACCTGTGCAAATGGCTTGTTCTGAATTTACTGACCACAAATTGATCATCTTGTGTGTAGCACCTGCGGCTCTGCATATCCTTCCTAAAGGACCTAATGCACACACACACACACACACACACACACACACACACACACACACACACACACACACACACACACACACACACACACACACACACACACACACAGTGGTGAATAAAGTACCTGAAAGCCATACTCAAGTAAAAGTACAGATATCTTACCAGAAAATTACTTTGGTAGAAGTTGAAGTCACCATTTGGAATATTACTTGAGTAAAAGTCCTAAAGTATGTGATATTTATTGTACTTAAGAACGGAAAGTATTTGTTTAACCTTAAACATGCTTGAAGTATTGAAAGTAAAAGTACAAGTAAATGCAAAATGGAAAAGAAGCAAATAAATACATATAAAAAATGTTCATACATAGCTTGAGTACCAAGATTGTGTTCAGTTTTAACTCCTTCTTAGATTTTCATCCTATACTTAGTGTCTTTCATTCCAAATTAAGAAAACAATTTTGGAATCTGCATCTGAAATAGCATTATGATGTATTTACACAGTTTATGTATCTCATATATATATTATATTATATATGGAAGCAATTAAAGAAGGAATTATAAAACATTAAAAGCATTCCTCCCTATAATCCTATTAAAAAAATACACCAGTTAAGACAGCAAGAGCAAACAAGGGGATGGAAGTGACCAGGCTGCTCTCATCATTTACAGACCAACAGAGACTGAGATTATACTTCATTACATGCTTAATGTTCTCAGCGAAGGACATAAACTAAAGCCATAATGTTTCACAGCTACGGCCAGCGAGAGGATGACCAACAAAGAAAGAGGAACATGACCTGTAAATAATTTTTTACTGATGAATCTCACATATTTCTTCCCTACAGTATGAGTCAGTCTCTTTCCGCAGCTGATGGAGAACCAGAACATGCTGTCTCAGTGACCTCAGGTCAGCACTATTCATGGACGGTAGTAATGGAGTTGGCGTTAACTTCATCGGTGGCCACTGCACCAGTAATGTCACAAGGAAGAAAAGTACTTGGTCACTCTGGGGGTGTTTCATTCACTTATAGGGCCTTTCCATCTAAGGGAAGTAAAGAAATGAGAAAAGAGTAGGGCAGATATAGAGAAAGTAAGATAGAGAGAGGGAGAGAGGAGATTGGTGTGAATTGTGATAAAGGCCCGTTCTCCTCTTCCTAATGGAAATGCTCATTGGTAGGTCACATGAATCAAACCTTATTCGCCTGCACCACCTTCCTTCTGCTGATTGCTTTTTAATTATCCCCGTGACATCATCACTCCTGTATCCTAGTGACTATCACCTGCGGTTACCATAGATCATGGGCCAGTTAGAGGAAACAGAGGTTTGAGTCCACTGCTTAATTTAACTCAGCCATTACTGCAATATGCTACAATTCCTGTCTCATCCATTCAGGTCAGCGAGCAGTGCATTAGTGTGATGATATAGCTGTGGGAAGTCAGATTGTAAAGTTTTAAATTAAATCTTTACCACATGATAGAGGTCAGAGAGATCAATGCAGAAAGGTTGTATCATTCAGCTCTATCTAGAAGGCTTTGCTTCATGATTCAGATTGTGCATCCAATATTAAGTTGAGACCCAACATATATGTTTATATATATATAAAAATAATAATAATAATAATTCAAATCAAGCAAATAACCCCCTAAAAAGCAACACTGAAAAGTGGTAATATTACCATTAACTGCAGGAATCCAATTTGCAATGATTAAAAATGATCAACAGATGAATTTTTAGTCTAACTTTATGTTTTTGGTCTCTGACTTATTTAAATCAAATATTATGGTTTTTATTATTTTACGGTTCAACTCTATTAAACTATTAACTACGACGTTTGTCATAGTAAACTCCTAATTAAGATTAGGGACGTAGAATATGGTCATGCAGAATATATACTTTATAAATAGGAATATACAGCCAATATGTTAATAATAGGCATGCTAATAAGCAACTAGTTAATAGTGAGAATTGGTCCCTATACTAAAGTGTTACAAATATTGTTTCTAACCAAATCAACATACAAAGAATTGGAATTGTTTTTCCAATTGTTGAGTCTATTGATAGCATGTTGCTAAGCTAATGACTCGATAATATAATCACAAAAAATACATAGCACACAAAAATATTTGTGGAAATAGTGTATTTAAAAAAAAAATAGATTAGGTATTTTTCTTCAATAGTTTGCACTGCTGAATAAAATATAGCTATACTGCCTATAGAAACACATATATTTGTGATTTGACTTTAATTACTCATCTTGGATTCAATTTTCACTGAGCTGGCAATGCATTCTGGGATTACCTTATCATCTTATAAGCAGCATTATTTTGCTGCCCACTGTTTGGAACAGCCATTGGGAGCATGCCTATGATTCCTAAAATTTGGTAACACAACATTAATGTTCTGGAAGAGACTGATTGCTAGACTATGTCCCAGTAAACTATGGCACCATTTAGCACCTCAAAATCAAACAGCCTATTCCATGACAAAAAGATGAACTGAGAAAATACATAAAAGCATGACTGGTTAACTGTGAACACAAACAGAATTTAACTCCTGACAAAGGAACAAATACTGACACATGTAAGCAATGAACTATTACCATGTATAAAGTTGTTTTTGCAGTTACAACAGATCAAATAAACTGAACCTTCTTAAAATGATCAGAATTCATCCTTTGATAAGACACACATACAATTTAAAAAAAAAAAGTGTCAAGCGAAGCAAAAATTATATTTACAAACTAATTTCTGGAGTTGCTGCTATGAAGCACAAGTTTGATCACTACAATATATTTATGTGGCAAATAAAGCTATTTCTTGTTAAAAAATGATGTGCAGGAAACTGTCAAATGTGTCAAACATATCAACTTTTGACATCTCAAATCACATGCTCATCCAAAAGTTTATATCTGTGTTCTCTTTTGAAAACCACCCTGACTGTCAGACACAAGATGCCAGTGTTTCTTATTCTTTTCTTTTTTTTTTTCATTTTGTGTGTCATGTTGTTTTACATGAGATACAAGTTATATTGTTTTAGGGTTTTTCAAATATCGCGTTTAAACACCTGACTGTGAACCTTCCCCCTGTGGCAGTTTGTCAGTTTCAAACAGATTTCATCTTCAGAGATAGATTATATCAACACTGACACGATCACATTTTGACATGCAGTCATATCTACTAAAATCTCACACACTTAAAATATATCATAGTACAGAAGCAGAACAGATTTCATCTTCAGAGATAGATTATATCAATATATATATATATATATATATATATATATATATATATATATATATATATATATATATATATATATATATATATATATATATATATATATATATATCCCTCTCCTCTCTTCAACCTTCCTTGCATCCGAGATTAATAAATACGTAAAAATAAATAAATAGTTTTAGATTTTGGTCATGTGAACACAGTAATCTCCATCCTCTATTAAATGAATGTGCACCAAATTATTTAATTAATGGACTAAAATTGATGATTCCCTGGATGTTACAAACAAATGAGATACAATAAGCAGTTTGTTCTCATTAAAAAGAAATGCAGTAATGATTTTGTGTCATCAAACAGGTCAGACTCTGAATAAATGAACTTTACTATAGGAAAAGATAAATCGATTAGCAATCTCACCATTGAGCGCTACATTTAATCAAAATGTTTACTTTCACAATGCAGAAAATCTGACTGAATGGGTCATGCTCAAAGCTGTTGTAAAATAGTCAATATATATGCTTCTGTGAACAAACATAATTTGAATTATTCTATATTAATAGTATGACTTTTGATCTTTACATTGCTTTTCAACCATAAACAGTGAACAGTTTTGTGAATTATATTACCTGGCTGGAAAAGTATTATGGCACATTAGGGTCTCATTATAATGCTTTTGTCATGTTTTATGAAAGTAATAAGCCACCTGAGGTCATTTAAAGGGATACCACTTGCATCGTGCAAGCCCTACAGCCCTATTATGAAACTTCCTAACAATTACACCATAACTCTAGAAATCTGTACAGTCCTCCAAGTCAAAACCAACTTTTTACACTGACCTAAAAATTTATTTTTAAGAAGCTTCCAAAAACAGCATCAAATTAGATGTTTAGCCATCATTATTCTGTAAGTCTGACACTACATTAACCAGCTTTTCATTCAATTCATAAACAGACACAATGCTGCTGTTGTCCAACCGAGATGAAGTACTGAACCATCTGGCCAAAGCACCTTTCATTACCATCACGTCTCATATCACAATTCAGAAACTGCCAGAGAAAACAATAATCTGTCAATCGGCTTGAATGAGACTTGGGATAAGACTGCAAACAGGGAGATTATATTTTCAGGGGCCCATGGATTTTCTGCCACTGTAATGTCCCGAATTTTGACAGGTAATTACAGATTCCTCTGTCCTCTTCTTTCCGTAGAATAATTAATTCATCATTTGCAGTAGATTAGTGAAAATCCGTCTACGGAAATGGCTGCTCATCTCAAGGGGGTTTTGCATGTCTGCCCTGGTTTTTGTAAATGTGAGAGGTGTACGCATGCACTTGTGCTCTATTGCCACTTAAATCTGTCTGAGGGTTTCGGTCTTAGATGGAAAGCAAAGTTTAGCTGAAGTATATGTGCATCTGTGACAGGAAATGAACAAGGATTTTGAAACAAAACAGAGTATAAGACCAGAGAGAAGCTGTAACACCTCCAAATATAACAGACTTCAATTTTCCGTGCGTGTTTTATCCTGTCTTTTCATCTCTTTTCTCTCTGAGGACTGGCGAGTGAGCATAATTAACCATGTCAGTCACATCTTCCCTATGGAATATGGCATATTTGAGTGATTTGTATGTCTGCAACTGTGCATATTTAAATGCAAGATCTCTGGATGATACACTATTTGTCTAGGTATGTGAAATCTCCCTTCTTATTAACAGGTTCGGCTATTTCTGCAGGAACTATTAGGAACAAATCCCTTCATCCATGTTCCAACATCTCATGGAAAGCTTCTCAGAAAAGTGAATGCTGTTGTAGCAAACTCCCATCTCAAAGGGTCCCAAATTAAACGTTTACATTAAAATGCATGAATTACAGAGAAAAATGTAAATTGTGTCAACTTGTTTTCTTCCACAAAACCCAAATGGCAGCTGTACCGGACTCTGTTTCCATGCAATTAGGGTGCTGCACCACTGGGTGTGAATTCAGGTTTGTTTGAAGTCAGAGTTTGATTCATTTGGATAATGTCAATGCTGTGTTTCCAAACTAGGATGCTCACCCGTGAACCATACCCATGTCTGCTTTAAAAATGTACGGTACACTGCTAATGTGAAGGCAAATGTAATAGACAGTGTAATCCGAAATTAATGATGTATGAATGTGTCAAACATGTTTCCCTGTATTGCCACTCAGTTTCCTGTCAGGCTGGACTGACACAGTGCAAGCAGAGTAGACTTCAGCAGAAATAAACTCCAGCGATCTTTAGAACATTTGCAGTACAGTCTCAGCAGACAAGCTGATAGGGTTAACTTTGAAAATATTTACACTCAGAAATTGTAAAAAATAAATAAATAAATGTAAAAAGACTTTTAGTTGCTATGATAAAACAAACATACTGCAGTTTGGAGAAGAGAGAGCAATCGAGCTCAGGTTCGAACCAAGTGTGAAAGCACCTTTAGTCCTATGAGGGACTGAGGCTTTCAGGCTTTAAAAAGGACATAACAGCACAATAAAGGTATCAAAGAAGTGATACAGTACATACTTGTGCACTATACATCAAGCCTTCTGAACTCATACAATAGATAAATCACAGCAATAATTATTGAGTATAGAATCAAATCACTTCATGGACAGATAATTCAGAATAGTTTTGAGAACTAGACTCAAAAGATGATTAATTCATTCATCTGGTATCTCCAAGAGCTGAGAAAGGGCAAATGTCAAGCTTTTAGTACATAATGGCTTAAACCTCTATGATATGACTCTCGAAAGCTTGAAAAATAGCACATATGGAATACTTTCACAGTGTTTCTATGTCCTTTTTTAAGGCTTAAAGCTTTCCATTCACTGCAATTTCATGAAAAAAAAAAAGTTTCAGTGTTCCATACACATACAGAAATTTAATTTAGGTTGAACTGTTCCTTTAAATGACAAGCATCAATGAGTGTGGT
The DNA here is from genome assembly GCF_018340385.1 of Cyprinus carpio. Lineage (NCBI taxonomy): Eukaryota > Metazoa > Chordata > Actinopteri > Cypriniformes > Cyprinidae > Cyprinus > Cyprinus carpio. Next base: position 17,434,735 of record NC_056597.1, on the reverse strand, counting down.
GTTCACATACTTTCGTCCAGGTATTACTGCCAGTTTACTGAATATTCACTTCAGCTTTAATTTGAAAAGGCATCTACATTTGCAACCCAAACACACACACACACACACATACACACACACACACACACACACACACACACACACACACACACACACACACACACACACACACACACACACATATACTGTATATACACACACACACACACACACACACACATGCTTTTATTACAGCTTATACAGGAACAGCTTTCTTTCCTAATTTACATCAACCAAAGAAAAAGTGACAGGTAATAAAGTAAACGTAATGAGAAAATACAGCAGGTAGTTAAAAACGGGTGAAAGATAAACAGCCTGCCATGATAGTGAGCAGAAAGCAACACTTTACCCACACACACTCTCACAGATGCTAATTTCCATTACAATCTAAACACAACCCTCGAGTTGATTTATATAACATTTGTTCTTTAATCTCTCAGTGTCAATAAACCATCCTTATTCATCATTCTGACTAAACCAGAGAGGAGAAGTCCCTTTCAACTCATCAATCTTTTTTCTGTCACTCACTTGCACCGTTTTTCCTCAGAAACACAAGAGTTATTTTCAAGCGCTTCTCATACAACAGCTGTCAAGACGCCCAGTCCATCAGATCTAAAGTTCACATTCTACATTTCACTCCAATCCAATACGATTTGGATCATTTCTTCCTCTCCCTCACTCTTCGTGTCCTTGGTGATCGGTTTCTCGCTTCATGAGAGAATGTGTCGGTTTGTGTGTGTGTGTGTGTGTGTGTGTGTGTGAGTGTGTGTGTAATCTCCCTCTTGCAGGCTGTAGGTTGTGTGCCACTGCCATTGCGGTTGATATTTACCTCACAAAGCATTTGGCAGTTTTGGGTTCATGAAGCATTCACACTGGCGCCTAGAGGAACGGAACTCAATTCACACCGCCGTACCCCTCGCCCTGTTTCTCCTGGACTTGAACGAACTATATACTCGATTACGGCTGTAACCAACACGTTAACAGCAGTGGTAGCTCAAAGGCAGTTCCACTAGAGAACAAAGAGCGGTTGTATGAATAATTAAAGACTAGACTAACACAATACATCCAGACCCACCCACTCCACTCTCTGACTGCCTAGAAGCCGAACGCGCTTCAGAGACACCCCCATGGCCTCTGTCCTGCTTTCATTTCTCACTTTCTCTTGGTATCTATCTGTTAAAGAGGGTTTAGATGTTAGAAGGGATTGTGGTGAAGTAAACTGTGGAGTGAACTAGGGCTGCAACAAACAATTATTTTAAGATTAAATAAAACTGGATGAAATTCAACAGCGTTATTTATGCTACATACATTATTGATACCTTGCAACTTTTGAAAAGAGATGTGCTATTACTTTTCTATGATCTGACCACAATTGGGTGCATTTACAGCCGGCTTTTAGAAGAATAATTCACCCAAAAGTGAATGAATCATCTGCTAATCCTCTGGTTGTTCCAAACTATAGTTGCATCCCAAATGATGCTCTATACACTATGCACTTATACATTATACTCAACTGTGTAGTGTATGAATTTTATAAGGTTATTTTATCAATAATAATCAAAGTCCCCTCCACTAGGTTATTAAAGGTGCAGGAGTGCATAAGGTGTCCAACAATCCAGAGTTTTTTTTTTTTTTTTTCTTGGCTTTTAAAGTGCATCATTTGCATCTACTTTTTCATTTTGGGATTTTCAGTGTGAACACACCAGACACACTATTTACGGCAAACTACAAAACGGTATAGAATAGTGCATAAATACGCAACCTTGGACACAACTTACAGCTATTGACATTTTAAACTCTTGATTTTTATTCAAAGTTGATTTTGATTGGATTCTGTATCAATTCATTTGCATATCAGGTGCAGTACAGGTACAGTAACAAAACTAATCAACTAATGCTGTTAACTGAACCCTATCAGTTGGTACATTATTATGATATTAAGATTAAGTTTAGCGAAAGAGTCTAAACTATTGAGCTACTATTTACTTTATAGCCTATATAGTGTACAGTACACTCAAAAATGGAGTTGTATACAAAAATTTCAATTGCACATAAGGTGGTTTTCATATTTAATGATATAATTACGTTTCTACTCTAATTTATTAGAAAAATGTAATCATTTAAATTTGTTTTCAAGACAGATTATGTAAAATAGTTTAAATGTTTAGCAAAATTGTCCTCCATAGAGTTATTTTTTTCCCACAACTAACTACAACTAACAAGCTATGGCCATTGGATATCTTTCTTGATATAATTGATATAATCAATCCAGCCCTATTCCTGTATGACTATTACTCTTGTTTTTTTTTTTTACAAAGGAGATTTAAAAAAAAAAAAAAAAAAGATTTTTGTCCATACAATGTTGTTTTGGACCCCTTTGACTACAGTATGTAAATACACTGTATGTACAGAAACAGTTCAAACGTTCTTCAAAACATCTTCATTTGTGTTCTGTAGAAGAGAGAAAACCATACAGGTTTGGAAAAACATGAGGGTTAGTAATTTATTTATTTATTCATTTTTAACTATCCATTTAATGTGGTCAAGTAAGATCCAGCTGTACGAAGCCCCTAATATGACATGGTGAAGGAAAAGCATAAGATGGCAGTTCCCTCACAAATCTTTTGCATTCCCTAAAGAAACTTTGCATTCCCTTGAAAACGCAAAGCAATGCAACTATAGTTTTTCATGCCATCTCATATTACTTCCATCACAAAAGTTTTGCAAGCAAATGCAAAGTTTCTTGGGGTCACAAACTTTTTCTGAGAGGATGCAAAAACATTGAAATTTACCCTGCTATCTCTCTCCCCCACCAATTACCATGTCCTTTTAGTGGCTCCATACAACAGTGATCTAATCGCTAACCGCTACGTGATCTAATGTTGATATCATGTTGATGCTAAGTGTAAAGAGACCAAAGCGATGCAGCAGAGAATTTGCTGTGCTAGCAAACTCTGTTCAGGTCTTTTTCAGCTTTTCGCCATTTTTCTTGCCTGTTCAAATCATCACACTATCATATTTCATCTGCAAATAATTATTGATCAGAATTATATCCACTGCAGCTTAATCAAGTTCTTTCTGCTGCACCCTGTCAAACTCAAAACCAACAGAGCATGTATTAAATAACAACTAATGAACAGTCAATCAAATAAATATTCCATCATCCAATACAATAATGCTTGAGTGTTTTCAGTGGAGGAAAAGGGCCATTTTAATCAAACCACTATGTGCTACAAAGAGGGAGAGAAAAAGAGGGGAAAGAGCCAAAGGAGGACAAGAAAAAAAAATATAAATTGCTGGTGGGGGATTTCTTTAAGAAAATCAGATTTTTGATTTATGGAGTCCATTATAGTGGAGGAAAAACAAACAGCGTTATTATAGATTATATTAGAGCAGCACTGAAGGCTACACAGGAGATAGATAGGGAGATGGAAAAAGAGAGAAAAGACATTCGTGTTTGTTTCTGAATGCTGCAGTAATGCAGACTTCTTGCTTTTTTGCACATTTTTACAAAAGATGTTTAGTGTACAGCTTTGAAATGAACACAAACATATTCGGCATGCCAGTTGTCATTATTCATGTAAATTAAATTACAATATATAAGCTTTCAAAGTTCCCAAAAGGACAAAAAAACATTATAAAAATGTCCATACTCATGCATAAGACTGTGTGTTTTTTTGTGAGGAACAAATCAAAACATAAGTTATTATGCACTGAAAATTCACCAAATCAAAATCAGTGAGACAAACTGAATCGGTGAGAATTCTATTAGTACAAATTGTGAGCTAATCATTATTTTTTTTGTGGTCAGATGGACCAAGCGATTCTTTCAAAAGATACCCACAGTTGGGTAATAAATTTTAAAATCACCTTGAAACCCCCAAAGAGAAAATTTTTAATTGCATAACAGTTTTAAACTCTATTCCCCATCACTGTAATATGAACAGTTATGGCACATGTACGCTGGCTTTGCTTCTGGAGGTCTATTAGAAGGCAAATGTGTTCCTGAGTAAACGTGGGTGTATGTTTGTGCGAGAGTGTGTGTGTTTCAGCTAAGCCTGCATCTGCCTGGTTTACAGGTCGTCTTGTTTGTACACTAATATCAGAAGCCATCGATACACTCTGCTTTCCCAAAATTCTGGCCCTTTCTTTGTGTGTCTTTTGCTGTTTTTCTACCTTCCCTTCTTTCATTCACATTTCTCACGGTGTGTCTCAGAGCAATAATGCCAAATCCCTGAAGACTAGCAGGGCTAACAGATGGCTATGAATCTTTAACCACATGAAAGAACATATGGGTGTTTCTTCAACTATGGCAACTTTGAGCCCTGTGGACTTTTAGAAAATAAACTCCCTTAAAACACTTTTCACACTCTCAGTAGTCAATTTCGTTTGTCTAATAACAGTGATATACAAGCATAACAGGAGACTTTTTTGTAACCAACAGAAGTCATTTCACACATTTTGCATAATTTTGCATAAAATGACACAACATAGGTTTATTGTAGGGGGAAAAATGTGTCTCTACCTATATTTTTTGCAAAACTCCAAAAAGCTGCAGTTTTTAATTAAAACTTTATATCATGTCCTTAAATCAATAATAACCACAAGTGCCCTCTTTATAGTCTATTTGTTTAAAATGTCAAACTGAAATAAGTACCGTACTTGTTTTTGGTGGTGGGGGAAATGGAAAAGATCCTTAACATTCAGTTGGATTTTGATCCAGTCTCATTGGTGTTGGGTATACCAAACAGACCTATTGCTACATCTGCTAATAGGAAATTGTATAATATCCTATCTCTTGCAGCCAGGAAAAATAATTTTACTGAACTGGATCAGTGACAAATCTACCTCACTTATAGGTCGGCATAAAATAATTTTTTAGTTGATTCCACTGGAGCGTTTCACATCAAGAAACAGCACAGTTTTTTGAGGTTTGTTCTCCATATCTGGACTATTTGGATCCTCATCTTCATTCTATTATATTACAAGAAATATAATTTTGTATTGTATTGTATTGTATTGAGGGGGGGATTTAGGTATAGTTTCTATATAATTTTACCATAGTGTATGATTTGTAAACTGATACATTTTGATATTTACATCACAAAAGCAGCTCCATATGAATGACTTTTCTGTTGTAGTAAACTTGCTTTGTAGCTCACCTGGCACAATGTTGCACAATACGGAGCGCTCCGGTACGAGTCCTGTGAAACATGAGTCATGATAGAAAAGCTCAAACATGTGTAGGAACAGACAGGAATGGTAAGACTGCTTCAGAAAATGAGTTTTTTTTTTACAACAAATTTTCTTTTGTATTTTCACTAAGTGAAAGTATCAGTATTTTTTTGTGATATGCTATTTACACTAAGTGCAAATAGCTAGATTGTATTTATACTATGTTAAAATAGCAGGATATTCTGCTAATTACTTATTGCATAGTGGCAATTATCTGCATCTCAGCATTGTTATACATTATAAAAAACAGTATGCAATAACAACTTATTGTGTTTAAATTTAATTTTAATTCAAATGATTAGATGGATGCCACCTTATTGAGACAAAGACCTTCCATACACCTACCCTAACCCTACCCTATACTTTATTTTAAACTTTTTGATTATTTCCTTCATTTGTGTTATAAATAAATGCTTTTCTGATGTTATTTGAAATTTGAAAAGGGAGAAAAAAAGTTTGCCAAAAGGCAGATTCGAAACCGGGTCAATCGCGTTAAAAAGAATATGACACACACTTTATCATCTACGCCACTATAACTGATGAACAACTGATGACCGTCTTTTGTAATGTTGACTGTCCCAATCACACGTTGGTGGGTGGAGCTGGTGTAATAGCCTCTGCCAACAAGACGGGCTATTTTCACTTAGTGTTAATAGACACTCCAATTTTTTAATTTATTGTATTCCTAACAGAAAAAACAGGTGGTGCTGCAGCACCCTCAGCACCCCCACTTCCCATGCCTATGCAACCAAAGTAAAACTGAATATGCTTTTAGAGCCACTCACTTACTCACTCACTCACTCACTCAATATAATATTTTGCAGAAATGTTGCCACTGGCAGGTTTTCCAGTGAGTCTGGGTTAAAATTGCAACATGATTGGAAATAAGGTATTATAACATAAATGAACAATAAAGTATTCTCTAGACTCCTATAGGAAGTGGAATATGTAAATCTGTGGGGCTCTCCCCCTTAGCAGTGATGTAATGTGTAAGAGTTTGTAGTGGTTGGTGAAATTTTATTGCTGGAAACAGTTATTTTTGGCAGTCCAAATTTTTCATATACAGCTTTCTCTTTATTTTGCCTTTTGGTGCACACTGAGATTTTTCCTTTTTATCTTTCTGACTGTCTGTCATTTTGAAAGATTAAATCTACAGCAGCTCTACAGTGGGCTTGCTTAAAGGCTTGAGTTTTACATTTTGAACCATTCCGTAAACATTTGACAGATGAAAACAACAGGAAACATCCTACAATGGAGCTAAAATATTTGCTTTGCATCACAGGAACGCAGATGACTTGGAAAAGGTTAGTCTAGCCAGATTATATTGACTCACAAGTCTCGCCCATTGGTTGAGCCAAAGTTGCCATGTTGGGCTGACTTGGATGCTAAAATAAACAGAGCAATGTTACAGAGACACAGTGCTTCCACATTTTCTTTAAATCACATTTTAACATTTCCCTGTAAAACAACGGGTCACACCATACTAAACATACTAAAGTGTCCCAGTTGAGCAACAGACTCTAAATAGACCATTAAATCAGGCAACTTTGGAAAATATTTATAATCAAAAACAACAAAACAAAGATCTACATGTAAGTCAATAAAATGGTTACATTTAAGTTTTCCTAAATTTAACACAACAGGAACACAATATAATAAACAGCAAAAAACACAATAAATATATAAATAAATAGATCAATTTTATATATTAGTTTAGGTGATTAAACGGTCATCAGCCTTTAATAACTGAGGAATGAAATATGAATAATTCATCAGGTATTTTGCAAGTCTGTGCACAAATAACAAAATCATTATTAACGCCACTCAGCCTGCAAGGTTAATGAAAGCACTGAGCACATACATATGTAAGTTATGGAGATGAAATTAAGCAAAGTGATTGTCTGACAGCTCGCTTAATGCTGGATAAAAAGACTATTAGCTCTATGGTCAATGAAAACAGCAAAAAAAAAAAAAAAAAAAAACAGTGAGAAAAAAGCTTCCTCGATGGCTTGTTGTTTTACTGATGTTGATTTTGCTAATGGGTGAAAAACACGAGACATGAAGCCACATATAATTTAGCCAAATTATTTTAATGCAGATGCTATTTTAATGCTCTTTATAAGTTTGAACCTTTCAAAAACCGCATTTCGTGACAAGCCCGCTTCATCTAAATGTTTCGCTCAGAAACACGGTTACGTGTATGAAGATGGAGGGCTTGACAAAAAAGCCTGTTGACTATTTAAAAACAGGAGAGAGATGCAAAAGGATATAATAGATAGAGGATATGAACGGAGTGTAATTACCGTTGTCTGAGACAGATATAGTTCTAGCTCATTTCCTTAATGGAGCATCTTCACAATGGCAGCTCATGTATCCCACAGACCAGAACTCTGTTATCTAAATAAGAGCTCTACCACTCTTTGTCTCTCCCTACATCCCTCTTTGCTGCTTTCTTTCACAGTCTGCCAAAATAACTCCTTGCTTTCCACTGCTGTGTTGCCTTTTGGACATTTAGACCCAAAATCAAACTCATATTATGTCTCTCTATTCAACTCCTAAACACTGTGCCTATTCCTTCCACCACCCCTTTATTGACCCCTAACTCGTCCTGCCAACGAGACAGATAATGCCACTCGGCAGACAGCTGCAGCAACACAAAAGCATTAAAGAAATGTTCCTGGTTCAATACAAGTTAAGTGCTATCGATAGCATTTGTGGCATAATGACAATTATCACCAAAAATAACTTTTTTTAATAGCACATACTGTGGGTACACAGTAAGGCACTTAAGTACAAGGTATTAGCAAATAAAAAGACTTTCACATTTAATAATCACACTTGCAAATGGATGGCCATTGTTAAGTGTGTGTATGTATATACTGTATGTGTGTGTGTGTGTGTGTGTGTGTGTATATATATATATATATATACCCTAAGTACCTAAGTAAATACACTGCAAAAAAAGTTAATTAAATAAATATATAAATAATATAAGTATATCAAGAAATAAATACTGTAAATGATTAGAATTGTACTGTAAAAAACAGCATAATGCTGTAAAATCAGCCATATTGTTACATGTGACACCGTAAAATTACTGAAGAAATTTGTATATTTACTATAAATTAAATTACAAGAGAAATGTGAACTTGCATGCCCTTATTATATATTTTACAGTAAATTAGAGCATGAAATTCAATTCACTTCACTAAAATATCTACTTTTGTAAATACTTTTAAGGATCCATCCATTGTAGTGGACACCATGCATGAGAGGGTTAAAAACAACTAAAGGAACTTTCCTTTTTAGAAAATGGTATAGCAGCAGGAGCAGCAATTAGGGAGGAGTAAATGCAGGCTTGTGGGCGGAAATGAAGAAGGTAAGAAAGCTCAAGTCCAAGAAAAGGAAGAGAAACAGAGGGTTACTAAGAGACTCCAGTGTCCTGCAGAGTAGATTCACTAAGTAAAGCTACTGTACACTCAAACTTACATTTAAAGGTACAGGGAGACATGTGGGTGTGCAGAGAGACAGGGAGCAGAACTGTTTATCTCATGTGTGGCTTAGAGAGCACAAACAGGTTCTATAGGTTTCAACAAATATACCAGGTGTCAATACTTGTATGTTTATGTTTTTAATTACCCACACTCGCAGACATTTTTATATGAATCTCGTTATTTAATATAAACAAACACATTTAGGAACAAGAATGTGTATTCTAGTAGAAATTTATTGTTTTTTTCTTTAGTGGAGTTCAAACGCATTTTAAGTAAATGTAAATTTTATTGTTTTACCCTTACAATAATTTAATTTTAAAAGTAATGATGAATCTAAACAAAAAGCAAAAAATTAATACATAAATAATAATATTAGTACTAAAGTTTTTATTTTGTAGTAAATATCAACGCTACCACTTCAAGATGGAATTTAATCACACTATGCAAAAGTGCATAAATATAAACTGACAGCATTTAGGATACATATATGTAGATTTAGGCTGCCTTTTTATTCCCAAAATGTCAAAAAATTCCACTACCAAACAAAGTACATAATTAGTGTGATGGAAATGACCTTGTGCCCACACAACAATGTTACACTACTCATACTAGGGAGTTATCATGCAGTGTAAATGAAAGTTACTGATCTTACACTTAAACCTTTTTTTTTTGGACTGTAAATAACAATTGCAACCCCATGAAAGGAGCGATTACAATGGGATATTTTTTTGTATGCAGTAACTTTACATTTTTTTTAACGTTTCTAACTTTTAAAAAATTGAAAATACCTGCACTTAAAGTTGCAGTCTGTAACTTTTTTTGGTTAAAAATGATCCAAAATCAATTTTTGAGCAAGTACATAACAAGCCAGTGTTAAAAACTGGTGTTGACTGGTGGAAGACTGGTGTTGTCTAATTTAAGTGGTACTGGTAGGTTTTTGTGGGAAATACAAACATGCCACTTTTCGTCTTTGCGTCATTGCATCACTTCTGTAAACATAAAAAAAGAGTCCTGACTAGTAGGCCTTTACAATATGTGAGGATGCTGCAGGTGGCGGATCATTAATAGCCTTTTCTCATAGCAGCTGGGATAGTAAAATTTTGATGGCAGATTGTAATCCAGAAAGGTCAATACGACAATCATCAGTAACAACTGGAGTTTTACCTGTGGTCACCAGTAGTCTTACAGGTAATGCTAATACACACTATACACATAGTCACACACTGCTGATGTTGTTAACATTAACATTTTGAGAACAAAGTATAACAATAATAATAATTTGCACGGTTTGATGTGATATGAGCTAAGTGACCATTAGATTTAATCACCATTGGTAGGGCGATTTATTTATTTATTTATTTTCTCAGTTGGTCAGAACAAAAGTGGGAGACATGTTATACTTACTTGTTCAGATGACAGTATTAAGTGAAAATTCTTATTTTTGTCATACTTCCAAGACATAGAATCTGTGATTCCTAAGTACAGTGAATATCCACACCAATGCGGTGACTGACAGCCACAAAACATTAGATTCATCCGTGCTGAGGAGCCGTGCCGATGCACAACCCACGTAAAGATGATAATTCTGCAAATAACTGCAATTTCAGGTTTCAAACTGAGATGGCGACAGAGGCAAAACTTACAGACTGCAGCTTTAAACTTTATAACATGATTAATCACACAACTGCAAGAAAAGCAATGCCAAACAGGACAAACCAGACAGAACAGGAATGAAGACCTGTTGCACACAAACACATACACACACAAATACATAAATTAAAAAAAATAAAAAATCTTTTGCTAACTCTTATTGATGTTTGTACTAGTTTTTTTTTTTGCCACCAAAATGATGTCACTTCCTTGGCAATAATGTCATTAAGGAATATAACCAAAAAAAGAAAAAAAAAAGAAAAAGATAATTAAAAAATTAAACAACACCTAAATGGTTTTAACATTTTAATTTTAAAAGTTTCTTTTAGAAGTGTAGTAACAGGAACAGAACCAGAACCAGAAACTAAATCAAATTTTATAGTTCCGAAGAGAATAAAAAATTTAACATGGCCATTAACCGGTTAATAATTTTATTTTATCTTTCCATTTATTATTTGAAATTTGCTGTCAACCAATCAGGAATTTAGATATGAAAATGTGACGCTGACACATCCAACGCATGAAATGCCTGCGCTCAACTGTAAATTCATCATGGCAGTGCATTAGAGCTTATCTGAGGATAGTGTGCGATGGATTCAACAGATCAAGCGCACCTGCAGCGCTTGTGAACAGAGAAAACAGAATAAAACTATAGGCTTACATAAAAAGGAATAGCCTATATTGGCCTTTACATGAAATGTATTTCAGTTAAATCATTGACAGATTAAATGTGCTGAGTTTCGGTTTATTGTGACTCGACCCAAAGTGCACAGAAAGGAAAACGACAGTTTACAGTTACAGTAACAGATTTATTTTACAGTTTTATTTATTTTGCAAATCTCGACAGCAATGATGTTTTGCTTCTATCTGTATAACCAACCAGCGTTATTTCTGAATGTAGCCTAAGAATAAAATCCAACGTGAGCCTATATGTGACTTGTTTTTAACAATGCAGTAAACATTTTTAAATATCTTAAAAAATACTTTGTCTTTAAAGCGTTAACAGATTTTTTTTTCTTTTGTTTAGTAGTCTATAATTTGGCCAAAATCTAGAAAAGATGATGCTGTATTGGCTGTGACTAAGCGCAGTGGGTTAAGATACCAGATCTCTTCCTTTTGTGTGTGTGTGTGTGTGTTTTGAGTAGAAAATGCTCTACTTTATTACTATCGGTAGGCTATTATTATTATTGTTATTATTATTATTATAGGCAAAGAAAAGGTTTTTAAAAATAACAAATTATTTCTTTAAAATGGTCTTTTGTGTGTGTAATTTTATCCAAATTTTAATTAAAACATGATGGAGACATGAAAATGTACTGCACAGCAGGAATGACTAGGCTAACAAGCAAAGATCTGACTAACTATTTTCTTAAAGTGATTTTTGATGTTGCTTCAAGTTGAAATAAAGGTTTTTCTCAATAAAAAATATATTAGTCATGTTCTTTATTTCTTGAACACTGCACATACTTACAGAGTTTTACAACCAACCATTTTTTTATTTTTTTTATTTTGCACTAGCTTTTCAGAGAAATTGTGACTAGCCGACATGGTGTTGGGGAGTAACTAAAATAACAGTAGTGACACTACTACTCTAGAAACATTTTTTCAGTAAGACAGTATGACAATAGTTCAGTTGAATAATTTTAAGTATTTTCATAGTTGAATTTTTTAATTATTTAAAATGCAAATAGTTTTTGTTCCAGATAAATAACTTTGACTAAATTATTAACATTAATTTTTATTTATTTCTATATTGCCTTAAATGGCTATAATTTGTTCACTAATTTTCCTGTTAGTACCTTGTAGCTAATTATCACATACTGTAAATTCATAGGTTGCAGTTTGCAAAGCTACAGTTTCAAAATAGCCTGACAAGTAGCAAAGTAGCAGACAATGCCTTGTGTCCCTTATATAGTGGCATTTTCCTAAAGACAGGTCAAACTTTGCAAAACACACTCACACACACACACACACACACACACACACACACACACACACACACACACACACACACAATATTAGATGATGAATCTTCATAGTGCGAGGCTAGCTGTGCTATTAAGGGCTAAATGCTAATGCCGTCAGATGCAGGATGGATAGATCGTTAAAGAAACATCAGTCATTTTTCTGAGACAGAGCATGAGGCATCCGCACAAACCCTGCCTGAAAAAAGACCTTAGCCATTAGGGTTAACATTAGCATGATGAACAACATCTCACGTCAGATTCGTTTCAGACGATGAAAACAAATGCAGATGAAACTGCACTTCATTAAAATAAATCTATATTATTAAATCTACATTGCGTCACAGACACTCGAGCAGCATGTATCATGAGAATGCATGGGTTTTATATAACATACTGTGTTGAGAGGTGGGAGACGTTTCTGTAACTGCTCATAAGCATGTAAAAGCCCATGCATTTTCTGTCTGACTCTACTGTGCATTTGATGGAAGGATATGAAAGAGGGATGAAATGAGATGGAGGAAATAAATCTTCAGGAAAAAGAATGATAAAGGCATGATGCTTTTTGTGAGGAAGGATGGAGATTGGACACATTTGTCAACCTATTGGATGCCACGGAGTGTGTGCGTGCATTTGTAAGTGTGAAAATGTCATCACTGGCCATGTTTGTGAGTTTGGGTTGAGAGAGATGCCCCCGTAGCAGGATGACAAATATCTCAATCTTTGAAAAATATGCTTGGGTGTTATTCCGCTCTCCTTTTTCAATGAGAAACACATTCTGTATTTCCTTGCTCGCTGATAAACCTGAGGGTAGTGATCTGAGACGTTAAATCGCAAACAGCCTTGGCCACATCATCCATTTCACAAGCCACCATTTATTAACGCTGACAATGGCTCTGTGACTCTGCCCAGAGGCGTCATGCCTATTTAAAGTGAGGGGGCATGTGCCCCCTCAGATTTCTGAGTCAAGTGGTTTTTGAATGCAGCTTGAAGACAAAAAATAGCCAAATAATATATATATTTTTTTTTTTATATTTGATGGATTAGATCACTCAGTGCGGCACATCATCAGCTGCTAAATTCAAATCAGCATTTGCTGGCTGGCACTGAGCCACAGACAGACTCTTTTTTACAGCGCTGCATTATAACTAATCACACACGATTCTGTTGAGCTTATGCATGCAATAGCCAATCAGACACATTCAGATGAGTCATCGCTGAAACATGCTGTTTTGTTCACTTACTCGCTGACTGAATTCTCTGGCGAATTCTCTCATCAGAAACAACAAAGTGCAGATGTGCGTACAAGATATTAATTTCACAGTGTAAACAGCTTCAGTGATTTTAATAGGAGTTTTTGAGAGTGCCTGAACTCTGGCTAGACTGAATGAAAATGTTCTTTAATAATGTAAATGTTCTTTGCTCTATGTAAAATTAAAGTGCTATAACTTAACTTTTACTTTATTGTCCCCAAGGGGGGAATTCTTTTCCACAGCACTGCACTTGTTTCGCACACAACAAAACCAAGGTAATACAAAACAAACAAACAAACAAAGATTTTGTTAAGATAACATTCAGCAATGTCTGACGTTAAGATTTGTGATGGCTGAGGGAATCAGGCTTCTACCAAAGCGGGTCCTCCTGCACCTCAGAGGCCTGTACCTGCGCCCTGAGTGCAGTGGGGCTAAATACTCATTAAGTGGATGTGTGGAGTTCTGTTCTATTGAAAATGCAATACCTGTAATAGCTCTGTTGTTGAGTTCTGTGAGGTTGGTTGTTGGAAGACCAATAACTTTAGCAGCAATATTAGACACCTTTGTGAGTTTTGTCTGGTTTTTAACAGAGAGAATGTTGAAAAAACAAAAAGAACAATACAATATAATTGGCTGAATGATGCTTTGATAAAGTAGCAGTAATAATCAAGGAGCAACATTAAGTCCTTTGAGTTTCTGAATGACTGACAGTCTATGGTGACTTCTTTTCTGAATGTCCGTAATGTGCTGATCAATGGTAAGTGCGTTGTCCAATGTTACTCTGAGCTATTTGAAACTGTCCACTATTTCAACTGTTTGATTATGAATAACAATAGGGTACTGGGGTGAAGGGGGACCGACTATCAGCTCTTTTGTCTTGCTGACATTGAGCTACAGGTGGTTATATTCACACAACTGATCAAAGTGCATGACAGTGGTGTGATAGTCCATCACGGAGCTATTGTCTTTGAGCAGGGCAAGAATGGCTGTGTCATCAGAATATTTTAAGTATTTATGTTGGGTGATGGGCTGATGTTGTTGTTTGTGTAAAGTCTATACAAGAATGGACTTAACACACAGCCCAGCGGTGCTCCAGTGTTGATGGTGAGAGCAGAAGATGTAGTGGAGCCCAGCCATACTCCTAGCTGCCTGTTGCTAAGGAAATTGTTTATAGGATGAATCAACCGAGTGGGATGAGTGGGAATCATCAGATTGCTTTGGATGGAATTAAAAGCAGAGCTGAAGTCCACAAAAAAGTATCCGAGCAAAGTTGCCAGAAGAATCCAGATGCTGAAGGAGGAGATGCAGCAGACAGGCTACAGCATCCTCTGTGCCCCTTTCAGCCTTATAGGCAAATTGGAAGGGGTGCAGTTGTAAATTAACAGCTGGCAAGATGTATTTCAGCAACAGCTTCTCCAGACATTTCACAATTATAGATGTGAAGGCAACAGGTCGGTAGTGGTTGAGCTCCGTGGGCCGTGGCTTCTTGGGGACAGGGATTATGATGGACATTTTCCAGATGGAAGGTCTGGTGGTAATGAAGTAAGCCTCATTGAAGAGTAAGTAAAAAATAATTGAAAAAATAATAAATAAATAAATAGTGAAAATAAGTGAAAAATTAGTACTAAATTAGCACCCACTCGTGCCCCCTCAAAAATCATGAGTGTATGAAGCCCCTGTCTCCTCCCGTCTGCTGTCAATCTTATGACATCAAACCAGACTTCATTTACTCTGCTGACATAACAGGCATGTCAGAAGTCTGATTCCCTCCTAGCCCTGGTTGTTGTTGTTAACCTTAAACTGTGGAATCAATATCACCTCGCCGGCCTCATTATTCATTCCAGCCACTTTAACAGGTGGTCAGATGACAAAGCAATCAGCTGCAGACAGCTCCAAGCAGTCATTCTCTTATTTACCATGCCAGAGTGACTGGACCGCAGTGAAACCTGCAGAAAAATTAATATTACCAGAAGAGAACCTCACTGAAGAATTGATATTGCCAACAAGAGAACCGCAGTGAGATATAAACATTACCAGCCAATGATAAGACTTCTGCATAAATCCAGCAGAAATTCAATTCAAGAGTTATCGCTCACAGACGCAAATATTTCCGCATGCCTCCAAAATAAAAAAAATAAATAAAAAAAATATATACTTAGAAAGTCTAATAACTATGTGCTTAGCTTTTCACACTATGTGTCAGGATCATGGACCTGTTTTGTTATGTTTTGCCCGTTTCTGTTCCTGTGTTCCCTTATTTGGTCATGCTCCTGTCCTTGTTTAATTAATTAGTCATTCTATGCACCTGTGTTTATAAGTTCGTGTCTGTGCATTTCTCCTCTGTCGGGTCTACTCGTTGTGAACGTCATCCTTGTGCTCTGTGTCTCCCTATTGGATCATTAAAGACTCTCGTTTTGTGAAATCTCCACGTCTCCTCATTTCCTCGTTCCCGTGCTCCAGCGTATTGTAACACTATGAGCAACTCCGACTCATTTCTGCAAATTGTTTCTTTCAAATTAATTCAGCGATTCTTACCTGAGCATGCAATTTAATTGTTTGAAATATCAATGAGGGGGTTCACTGTAATTAGTGTAATATGTATTAATGTTCAGTCTGTCACTTTCACACTAACTGTGATGGCAGAAGTAATGCTAGTACCTTTTCTGGACACTAAAAATATAACTGAAACAAATTTTGATTCTATGGGTCACACAAATGTTCTGGGAAAAATCTGTAATGACACTATTATTTATCGTTAATTATCGTTAATGACTGAATAATTTTTGTTATCGTTAATGATTATTCTAATTATTCTGTATTTTCATTTCTTGTATGCAATTGCTATGGAGTAACAATTTGTCAATTTAATGTAAATTAAATGTTCAGTTAGTAAATGATTGTTCAGTACTGTTTTATATATATATATATATCACTCCCTCCAGAATTTCGTGGAACTTTTTTTTAGATTTTAGCAGCCTAAAATGACGGATTTTTGCTGTGGCTTTTCTCAAAATTTGCGGTGATATTTGCGGCATTTCTTATTTTTTTTTTGCAGTGAAAATATACCACAGACCTCATTCTTCTAACACTGTTATGACTTTTCTGACTTCGAGAAACATTGTAGGGCTCCAGACTAACATTTGAGGACACCAGCACCAGTGCCATTAAGTTCTACAGAAGGTGGCACCAGCACCTGACAGTAAAGCACTCTCAATAATTGCACATTTACATCTTGGAGACATCTATTTAATGTCTGCATTTACATATGCAAGATGTATTCTTAAGAGTGTTTGCTCATCTGCAATATGTCTCTAAGATGTTTCCTGTCAGATGTCAAATAGACATTTATTAGAACGCATGTAAAACTGCTTCTGAGACGTTTATCAGATTACACAGCAGATGTTTCCCAGATCTTTAGCAGATGTCTTACAGATGTACTTGTGCTGTCTAGGTAGTTGAGATGCAGATAAATTTTACTTTTATAACTGTCATTCATAATGTCTAAATATCATTTAATAAATACAAAAATATATACAGGTGCATCTCAATAAATTAGAATGTTGTGGAAAAGTTCATTTCAGTAATTCAACTCAAATTGTGAAACTTGTTTATTAAATAAATTAGTGCACACAGACTGAAGTAGTTTAAGTCTTTGGTTCTTTTAATTGTGATCATTTTGGCTCACATTTAACAAAAACCCACTTAAGTATGTTATATATTATAGTATATATAAAGTATATATATAAAATACTTTTCTTACTTAAGTTACCTACAATAAATATCACATACTTAAAGACTTTTACTCAAGTAATATTTTAAATGGTGACTTTAACTTCTACCAAAGTCATTTTCTGGTAAGATATCTTGAGTATGGCTTTCAGGTAAAGGTCTGCAAATAGTCCTCATCTCTGCTAATTGCATGCAGGTCAGTTGTGCAGCATGAGAGAGATTGAAATGACGGAGACGTGCAAAGTAAAAATGCACAAAAGCAGTTTCTATTTCGTGCATAACTTGAACAAACTACAACAGGTAGGCCTAAAGCTGTCAGCTGACTGGATATTGGCAATATAGTTAACAATTCTCGTTTATAATTGTTTCTTTTTTTTCAATAAACAAAGTATCAGCTTTAAAATTATGCCAAATTCTTAAACGAAATTCAAACAATACATACAGGTTTGACGCTCTTTAATGTGTTTTAATCGTTTTAGCACCTCAGTTCAAGCGGCAAGTGAACCCATATCTTTCTCTTTACTACTATTGTAGCAACTTCCACTAAGACACTAGTATTGGTAATAGGAGCAAGCAAGTAATTGACACGTAAAAATAAGTCCATGCAAAACCGAAGTAAAATGCAAACAGTGTCTTTCTTTATTGTGCTCCAATAAATAATCATTGCTTCCAATTAGCTTCTTGTGGTCAGACTAACCGTTCGGTGTCCATAAGCTCATCAGTCTGCTAGAAAAATAACTATAAAGAGGAGTTTTTTGGTTTATTTATGCGCTATCGCAAATTAATATTTTTACTCAACCTGTTGACAACTTGATTCAACTCCTCCAATAAAATTGCATTTTACTATTGAAAAACAAACAAACAAACAAACAAACGAACAAACAACAACAAAAACAGACTGAATGTGTGAAAGACATATGGCAATGTTTATAGGATGCATTGAGGAGGAGCCCATACTACACTCAGTGGCCAAGTGATGCTAATGGTCCATGATATTGGCACAGATTCTGTGTAATGAACAATTCTTTGTGACTGTATATTTCAAGTATTACAAAAAGACACTTAGTTCCCACTTTAAGTGAACCTTAGTTCCCAGGTCATCTACAAGATGGATTAAAATGCAGATAAACCAAAAAAGATGAGACATAAACAAGACAGTGTGATTGAAATGTTAAAATGTAATAGAAATGAAAAAAAAAAGTATATATATATATATATATATATATATATATATATATATATATATATATATATATATATATATATATATATAATAATATAATATATAATAAAATAAATAATATGAATATAATATAATATAAATAATATAATATAATATAATATAATATAATATAATATAATAATAATATAATATAAAAATAAATAAAATAAATAAAACACGTTTATTCCGTGGCACCTAAAAAAAATTAATAGTAACATTAATAGTTTTGTTCGTAAAACCAAATATCCATGAGAAGAAACTTGCAATCAACTTTGTTCCCTGAACTTGCTTGCTTTGTGTTTAACTTTAGATGAAAAATTTTAAAAGATACATACACGTTTATAATTTTTTTTCTGTGGACTGCCGAAGATATTTAATTTGAATGTTTTTTTCTTAACACCAGTGTAGCTTTGTGGTATCAACCATTTTATATAAACATCCCTGTAGGGCACAAAAGAAATGTAAATGTACTGTACTTATTTGCTTTACATGTTGGTCAGTCTTAGTGGACGGTTCTAGGCAAGAAGAGGATGCAAGTGGATCAATCTGACATTCAAAAGTCACAGGGCTAGACATCACTAGCCATAAAAGGTTTAGTATAAACCCACCAACAGATAAACATACACATATTGCTCTTCTTAAGAGGCTTTTTCATATAATATCATAGCTGTCAGATGGCAAAGGTAACAGAATGACATTATCCCAGAGGGAGATATTGGTGTGCTGAGAGAAAGAGAGAGTTAAAAAGTGAAGAGGATAATAGAGACCATCCTTTGAGACTCTAACACATGCATCAGGATCACAGGACCACCCTTTTCCTCCCAGCATGCTCTAGGGCAGCCACATACTGAGGGTGTGGATGGCCAGGCTGATCTGTGTACAGGCCAAAATGTCAGAGGCTCTTTATCTACCGCCTCCTCACTGATATATATTCCCTCAAACTCTTTTGCCAGGGCTATAGGTGTACCTCTTTGCTATTTGCTATCCCTCTTGCGCTCATTCGTTTAAATGTCAGTGGTGTGATCTGGGATTGTGTGCCTGAGGCCTGAGAAAAATAGGTGAGAAGGAGACAATGAAGAAATGTTGGGAACTCCACAGTACACAAGAGTAAATGTGTTGAATAAATGGCAAACTCATGTTTCAGGGAATATTTTGGTATAAACTAGTACAGTTTATGAATGAAAAACAAAAACTGAATGAAAACATTTTCATTAAGTGAAATAAAGGATTGCACACCTGGGAAAGCTAAAATATTAAACTATTTGTATAGCACATTTTTCAATAATACACTGTTTTAAAGCAGCTTAACAGAAAATAATGAAATATGTTTTTTTTTCTTGTTTTTTTTATTTTAATTAACTAGAAATAAATACAAAAATTTTTTTTTTTAATTATCTTCAATTATGATAACACTAGACTGTGCAGAGATATTTAACTAAATTACTTTTAAATGTTAACAGTTAACACATTAAATTAAAACAAATTAAAAAATAAATTATTGTTATATTTTAGTTATTATATTATTTTATTATTATTAATAATAATATTAATTAGTAATATTATTTATTAATTAATAATAATATTAAAATTATCCCTAAAATTAACAGTAAATATTATTTAAATGTTACCACTTAACAAATTACTTAAGGCAGCCCCAAGTTACTATAACCAAAATAAAAACTTAAACAAAGATTAAAATTACAATTAAAATTGATTTTAAAAATTAAAACCTGCAAATATCTGTCAGTACACACAGCAATGTATTACATCCTGTTTCCTGCCTTTATAAATCAGATTTCACTGAGCATGTTAAGCAAATAAATAAGCAGTTTAATGACTACCATAACCATATTATATTTTAAATATTTTTCCTTTGCTTTTAAGCCATACATGTATTTGAAAAAGGCAGCACGATATTAGTACCAGACGTGTGTGTGTGTGAATAGCGACAAGTAATGGAATGATTGTTTTTAGTTTTAATGTGTGTGCTGGTGAGAATTGCAGGAGAGGTGTGCATTTATTAACACCGTGCACAAACAGTGTATGCCTGTGTGCTTGTGTGTATTCACGTTAAAGTGAGAAAAGATCTTGTCCTCTACATTAGCATTGTTCAGTTAAACAGAAAAGCACTTAACCTCCTGCATTAAATAGATTTTATTGGAATTTCTGCTAACAGTGTGTGTGAGTATGAATCTGAAGGAGGTTTTCAGTGCTCACACGTGGTGCTAATGCAATACAACAGCTTATAAAGTGAACAATAAGCATGTGTGTGTGTGTGTGAAAAATGTATATAATTCACTCTCTTTATCTCTCTCAGAAACAGATCTGAACTGAACTCCAATACCAAAAAAAAAAAAAAAAAAAAAAAAAAAAACCCCGAAAAGGATGAACAAACACCAGATAGAAAAATATATATGGAATATATATATATGGAATCTGCCTTTTAGTTACCATAAAAATACATGGTTATTGTTATAGTTATTGTCCGTGGTGTGAACAATAACCATGAACTATAACAATTTCTTTTGATACATACAGTACAATCTTCTCTCAACATTCACCTTGCAGAAGTGCTGTTGCATATTCATATATTGCATATCCTGTCTGCACAGTCACAAAAATGGTTTGTGGACCCTCCTGATGACAAAAATTATGTGGCGCGGACAGTGCGCAGAACGCGGATGGCCGAAGAATACTTTGGGCTTCAGATATAATCTGCAGCATTTTCTGTAGTAATTTGAAAGAAAATCTGTTACAGAGAAAAACCCAGCTGAAACCAGCCAAAGCTGCTTTGGTGGTCTTTTCTGGTTTAATAGCTCAAAACAGTCCAAACCAACCTGATCTCATGGCAATTCGTACATATTTTACAAAGTGGCAAATTCGTAGGAATTCGTACGAAGGACCCCACCTAACCACCCCTAAACTTAACCTTCAAATCATACAAGTGAGGTCATATTCATTCATACAAATCAGTCACCTCGTAAAATACCAAATTGGTCGTGAGATAGCATTGCAATATTAATGTTTTTCTCTCACACACACCATTTAATTTTGGAAGACCCTGATTCATCAACTGACCCTTCGCGCAGAAAAGAGGACACTGACAATTCGCTGACAGACAAGACAGAGCAGGTTATTTCTGGCATGAAATGCAGTCTTAGCTTTCAAATTTTATAATTTTTAAGAAATGTAAACAATAAATATAATTTTGTGGCTTTTTAATGTGTCGTTACAGATCACTTTGTCGTGGCACGTGAACTGATCATCTTTTCATATCTAATTAAAGCACAAAATAAACACAAATGAACATGAGAACGTATTTTATTTCAACAGCAGAAAGATGTCAATATACAGCATTTTTCAAGTTTAAGTCGACCCATGTTAATCTACTCTCCTGTCTGATTTATTTGTCAGAAAAAATGGTGGATTCAGCATTATGATTGGTCAGATCACCTGTCAATCAAGCTTCCTGCAAAGGGTCAACTGGGGTTGTATAGGTTATCATCTATTTTATTTTACATAGTTTTTGATGCATCAGCTTTGAGGTATCCATCCATTTGGACTCGCAGAGATGGATTATTTTTATAAAAATATGTTTGTGTTCATTTCAAGAAAGAAAGTCATACATCTGGGATGGCATAAAAGGCAAATAAAAGATGAAAGAATTTAAGAGAATCTTGGAACCAGTTAAAAAAAAAACAAAGGTAAATATATGATATTCTGTTATTACCTTATTATAGCTTACTGAAACTGTCACACGGTATAAAATCTTATATGATGCTGTGCAACATTAAAGGGATAGTTCACCCCCAAATGAAAATTGTGTCATCATTTACTCACCCTCATGTTGTTTCAAATATAATATAATATAATATAATATAATATAATATAATATAATATAATATAATATAATATAATATAATAAATATAATAAAATATAATAATAATATAATAAAATAAAATATAATAAATATAATATAATATAATATAATATATGAATGTCAGTGGCTATCAGCAACTGCTTGGTAACCAAGATTCTTTAAAATATCCTCTTTTGTGTTCAACAGAAAAGTAGCAGTTCACACATAAGTTTAAAACAATATGAGGGAGAGTAAATGTTGACAGAATTTTCATTTTTGGGTGAACCATCTTTTTAATTTTTAAATGTTTACATTTGACAAAATGATGCATAATTCTTTTTCCGCTCTACCATCCATGAATCTTCACTGTTATTATTCACATGAGTGAGCCCACATATTTAGGTTAATTCTGCTTACATTAGCATTATTCATCCGCAAGACAGACAGACACACACACACACACATACACAGTAAAGCGTGCAGTGTGACAGCGATACATCCTGGTCTCAAAAATGGGCCTTCGACGTTGGGGCGGGCACTCTGCCATCGCTACAGACTCAAAGCCCTGTTGGCATGGTAGCCAGTGCGCCAGTTTAACTGAGCTGCAACACAAATACACACATTAGCTAATACTCTTTACATACTCCCATGACACTTAAAACAGCTTTTAGCTCTCTCTCTCCATCTTTTTCTTGTTCATTTACTTGATATCTGTCACATTTAAATATGCGAACACAAAGCATCGGGCAGGAAAGAGGCAGTTTAATTACCACAGAACTTTTTTCCGGCGGCCTACTTTAGACAACTTCACATGCGTGCGGAGATGAGAGGGAGCGAGCAGGAGATAAAGGAAGATACAGGGTGGGAAAGAGAGATATAAGATGGATTAGTAGCGTCTCTAATGACTGAAGAGGGACTGTGGGTACAGTCTCTTGAGAATATTGCTCTGGTGTTCTTCCTGTAGGACGATAGACTGTATACACACACCATAACTGTGACAATGTGAATTAATTTGTATGTATGCTGACAATGAACATGAATCATGAGATGCTTTAGTGTAGGTGTAGGAGGGTTTCTGTGTTTGTGAAAATAATTTCACAGGGAAACTGACTTTCTAGTTCTTTTGTTTAGTAAAAACTGCTTGGTAACAGCTAGCTTCACTGCAAATATCAGTTCTTAAACAGTATCTTTTTTCATGTTTCCCAAAACAATAAAGGAATGGTTTGTTAAGGAATGGTTCAAAATTTCTAGATGAGGATGTGGACAGACAACGAAAGAGGAAGATTAAGTGAACGATCACAAAAACGTAAAAAAATTACAATAGTCATAATTTAATCATCCCATGTCATTTCAAAAATTGGCAAATTGATAAATTCTCATATCTTCAGAAGTTTGGAATATGTAGCACAGGGTTGCCAGGTCTGAGTAACAAAATCAGCCCAATAGCTAAACTAGCCCAAACGGATTCAGAGGGAAACTGATTATCAAAATTGCTCCAGAAATTGCGTTCCTTTTGGGGTCAAACTGAGAAAAAACAATCTGAATCAACAGTATAAAAGTATCCCAATTCTGTTGGAAAATCACAGACATGGCAACACTAATACAGCAAACAAGTCACACGTGTCATTCTAAAAGTATTTTAATGGCGATTGTTTGTCGTTGTTTTAGGAGTATAAACACTGTTTTCCTTTATACAAGCTGAAGTTTTCGTTTTGTTTTCATTTAAAGAACATTTCATGACATATATTACAAAAATGTTGCTTCTGATGTAAATTGCTTTGTTTTATTTTAAGGATAAGATATATTTTCATCATGACAAAGATACTGATAGTACACTAGACACCTACAGTACGTATGTCTGGTTTTACACACACACACACACACACACACACACACACACACACACACCAACTCACGCATGTGATAACACATGTCCTTTCACCCTTCTGGCAGCAGTTCTGTTGTCCTCATTTGTAATGTCTAATGAAGTCATTAAGGCTCCTTCTGAGTGTGTTTATTTGCTCTTATCTTCACTTCAGATTCCTCCTGATAAACATCCTACTATAAAAAGCTCCATTCTTCACCAAAGGAAACAGACAGTTTAGGTGGTTAATGACTCTATCCTCACAACTACCAAACTGCTTCCGCTAACTTCGCCCTAACAAATTATCACATGTAGAGACAGGTTTTTTTTTTTTTTCTGGTAATAAAGCACTGAAATAGTGCATGGAAGTCACAGAGCAATCAAAGTCACGTGAGCAGAATAGCAATATCCCAAAGTCACAAACAGAAGGGGAACTAAGGACAAACAGATTTTCATAAACAGTTATTTTGGTGTTAATTATTTGCAATAACTTTATTTATTTATTATTAATATTATTATTATTATTTTTTGGACAAATTCAGCTTTCCATGTAATTAAACAAAGAAACAAAAATGTTCTCCTACAGATTTTTAATTTCTGAAATAAAATTCATTATGCTATTTCTCAGGGACATAAAGTCAAAAATGTCTGGGTGATATAACTGTCCAACTATCATATCAAAGAGACAAATATTTTAACAAAACTGCTTTACTGCTCATTAAAAAATAACTTTACTGCCAAAGTCATGCAGTGTAACAAACATGCTGGATAGATAGATGGATAGATGGATAGATGGATAGATGGATAGATAGATAGATAGATAGATAGATAGATAGATAGATAGATAGATAGATAGATAGATAGATAGATAGATAGATAGATAGATAGATAAATAGATAGATGCTCCCTGCAGGCCTGCATGACTTTGGCATTGAGATTAATGATTCTGTAAAAATATTAGATAATTTCACCCTTTTATGACAAAGTTGCTTGCCATCACAATGGTTGTTAAGGTAAATTCCATTGTTGAAAAACAAATAAAATAAAAATTGTGTAAAAAAGTACTGTGATGAGTGTTAATTTCCCTCACAGTCTGGGTGACACTTGCTGACATTACCTTAGCCACACACACACACACACACACACACACACACACACACACACACACACACACACACACACACACACACACACACACACACACACACACACACATCAGGTGTCAAAGGCATTCATTATGTTCTGAACATTTGCTTGAACTCACTGTCTCTCTCTCCCTCACCAATTATTACATCTTTGCATCTGAGTCTCTCTCTTCATTAGTGCCGAGTTATGTTACATATTAAAATTAATTACCGCCTTATTCACCACTAAACCTTAGCCCTGACCCTGTCAGACCTTCACCCAGACAGACGGACTGCGCTCTCACTCCGACCCCCTTTGTCCGGAAACCCTCATTAACTCCCACATTTAATCAACCTGCCTCGGGAATCCAAAAGAGCCTGCCTCTGTGTCTCATCATGCAATCTTGTTGCAAGTGTGTTTAAAGAAATAATTTGCATAAAAATGACAACTATGTCATCATTTACTCATACCAGGGATACCATATGATTTAAATGTATATTTTTATGTATACGTCGATATAAATGTATAACGTGTTGGTGTTTTTTTAAATTTTAAAATGTCATTCAACTCTCTTTTGCACATTTGTGATAGAATATCTAAGTCAAGAATGAAGGATTTCAGAGAATCCATCCAGTTGAATTAAAGTTGACATAAAAATCGGACTTTTTCCGTGGTATAATCAGGTCCCCAGTGCATCTACTAACCCTGAAAATGTGAAAAACAACAACCCATTAATAGACTTTCTCTGCAAGCTTATGAAAAAACTAGCTGTTCAGATTTCGCTTCCCCCCGTGATGTAGAAGGGCATCTCATTTTAATATTACCGCCCCTTAATCTGCAAGTTTCCACCCAAGATGTTGCCGTTGTGTTTTTGCAAGCGACAGCCTGAAGCTGGGATTTCCTGAAGGAACAGTTGAGTATGTATGACTCTGTGGACACACTGAGGCAAAATGTCCAAGTGCATTTTCAAAGGTTGAAGGAGTAATTTGAGTTAGGGTGAGCTGTCTTACCAGCTTGATGGTTGCAAAGTAACTTACTGGATGCTGAAATAATTTTCCGTATGAGAGGGAGCATCAAACTGTCAGTGCTAATGAAAGTGATTTTTCTCACTTTCACAGGCTTGTACCTGAGCGATGGAAGTTGACAGAAACAGAAATTATACAGGCTCTATGCGTCTGTGTGTGTGAGAAACGGAAGACTTGTTAAGAACAGTGAGACGATGGTTTATGCATGTCCTAGTGGTTTTTTTTTTTTTTTTTTTTTTTTTTAGTGTGTATGAATGTGTGTTTGTGTTGAGCTGTGTGCAACAGTAAAACAGTGACAGTGTTTGAAGTTGACAGATACTCTGATTAACGCACTGACTTTCTTCTTCAAAGTTTCTGTCAACTTCCATCGCTCAGGTACATGCATCGCCAACATGAAAGGCTAAGTTCAATTAGCCAATCAGTGTATCTGAGGCCTAGGCTTAAGGAGAAGAAAAAGTCCCTATTTGACAAGAACAAAAAAGGAATTGCAGAATACTTTTAAGAAGTTAAAGCTGTCCCTCTATAAATTTCATGAGATAAAGTTCCCAGAGTTCATAAGATCTTTCCAACAGAGATATATTATTTCAGATTCAGTTCAGACACAGTTCAGAATGCAATCATTAATAGTTAAAAACACACACCACAATATTCTTTTCAATAGCACTGACTTGTGATTAAAGTATATATCATTTGGCCCATAAGTTTGGTCATTTTTAGCCAAATATTTAGTGTGTTTAAAGTCTAAATTTAAATTAGTGTAACTTTAAAAACTCAGCATTTCCCAAGTCTAAAACGACAGTCAAGATACAAGATTTATTTAAACTAAGAACAGTTAAATAATCTCTTTCTTCTCACCACATGTATACGGAGTGATAGTACTAGCATTACATTATATAATGTATAATTTATTTTTAAACTATTTTTTCATTTAGAATAAAATATTTATTCACTTTAAAGTACTATATTACACCATTGCTGAATAAAATATACATGTAAAAAAAGAAAAAAAAAACATGCAACAAGCAAACAACAGTTTAAGACCAGAAAACTGTTTAAATGTAAATAACTAAATAAATGTTTCAAAAGATATGTAAAGCAGAGCTGTACATAAATATGAGCATCATGTCAGTTTCAAAAAGGCTTATGTTTACATTCATAAGTCTGTTTGAGCTACTTTGACCCAGTGATTTATACTCAGTTTCATTTCAAGTGAAAGTATTCCATCCTGTTCCCTCCAGTGTTTATTAATGCAGACAGACCACATCTTTCTCACTTTCAGTCTGCAAAAATCTTAAAAGGCATTTTATTGCTAATATGATGATAAAGAATTCGACATTTAGAAAATGGAGAAAACAACAGAAAATTAAAGACAGATGAGACAGAAGCTTTTACATAAGGACACATCCTAAAAACATCTGTCAAAATTAGACTGCACTACTCAACGTGTAGGAACTGGTAAAAAGTCTACATGATGGAATAAAACATCTATTTAATTAAATATTCCAAAGAGAGAGAGAGAGAGTGAAAGAAAGAGAGAGAGAGAGAGAGAGAGAGAGAGAGAGAGAGACAAAATATCTTGCCACTTGTTATATCTGGTTGTGGATTGTGAGGACAAAAACTGATATGGTAAAGATTTTTCTTTAATCACTTGACACTTTATTGTGTCAGATATAAATAGATAAACTCTCTTTGAAGCAAGTGCTACTCTAGACCCAATGGTGTATACTCTTTCATCAACTCTCTCTCTTAGCCATCCTGCTGGACTGTATGTCTTCACTGTATGTCCTCTTCAAATACACACACGCACATGCACACAAGTATACCCAAACGCATAAAGGGACTGTAAGTGTACCCAAATGAGATAGGACAAGATTATATAGTACTGCACATAGAATAAAATTAATGGTCCATTTATTCACCCTTGAGGCACACCCGCAAAAATGCACTGAAAGATTTGCATTAATTGTAAAGGGAGATCAAGCTTTTATTCAAATAAATACTAGAAACTGATGTCTTTAGAAGAGCATAGAAAACAACAACAACAACAAAACAATAAAAAATAAATGTATAAATAAATAAATAAATAAATAAATAACATCTGTTTAATCACATAATTCCCTTTCTGCCTTATGAAATAACCAATAGGTTTTCAGTGTTGATGATTTTACTATTCTAAAATATAGCAAATAGACATTATAAAACAGTCATGCTTTTAAGAGCCCTCCAAAAATAATCTGTACTGGTAAAGACATTTAATAATATAATGAAATATTTGTGGTTTATATTGCTTGCAAAAAGTTTAGTCAAAATGTACGGCTACTTTTGAACAGCCTTGGTTTTTTATTGTTTAATTTTTATTTATTTATTTGTTTATTTATTTATTTTTTGCCCGGGAAATGATGCAGTCAAATAGTTCAAAACAGCAGGGGCAGTGGTAGATCATGCCAACCAACCAAACTTTGACCCCTTGCTTTGAATGATCAGTTTAAAAGAGAGAGAGAGAGAGAGAGAGAGAGAGAGAGAGAGCATCAAACGTAGAGCAGAGCAGAGATGCATCAATAATATTATATATATATTGCCTATAATATGCTAATATTTTAGGTGTGTATATGTATTTTTGAAGAAGTGAAATGAGAGTCTATGAGGAATGAATATGTGTTTGTGAGGGTATTACTACCTGTGTGTGTGTGTGTGTGTGTGTGTGTGTGTGTGTGTGTGTGTGTGTGTGTGTGTGTGTGTGTGTGTGTGTGTGTGTGTGTGTGTGTGTGTGTGTGTGTGTGTGTGTGTGTGTGTGTCTGTGTGTGTGTGTGTGTGTGTGTGTGTGTGTGTGTGTGTGTTAAAGGAGTGGGGTGGAGGGCGGTTACCCAACTCACATCTTCTGCATCTTGATTAACTCTCGCTCTGGGGAAAACTGCAAGTGAACCATTTTATTTACAGATTTTGTATTTTTGTTCTCTCCCAGCTAATACTTTCTCCAATCAGCACCTCAGAGGGCAATAACAAAATAGCAAAATAAATAAATAAAATACTAAGAACGCTTATGTGGTGAAAAAAAGCCTTTGAGTAAATTTTAGTGAGCCACGAGGGAATATGGCCTCCAGAGAATTTCAAAAACTGTGTGTGAGCGTGTGTGTACGCGTGCTTGCCTTTTCAAAGCATCCAAGCAGCCCAGAAAAGTAATTACTCTCTCTACAGAACAGAATGAGAACAGAAACGGTGTGTGTGTGCGTGTGTGTGTGTGTGTGTGTGTGTGTGTGTGTGTGTGTGTGTGTGTGTGTGTGTGTGTGTGTGTGTGTGTGTGTGTGTGTGAATTTCTGCTTTTTAAAAACACTGTTCCGCTGCAGACAGGCACACACCCCCCCACACACTTAGACAGAACAGAGTGCTGATCTTTAAACTTTTAGCATACCTGAAGGTGATAAGGCTTCATAATAGCTACAAAAACTGCAATGTGTGTGTGTGTGAGAGAGAGAAGAAAAGGAGGTAGGGCACAGGAGAAATAGCGAAACATAACGTTTTAACCCATCACGGTATAAGTTGTTAATCTGACTGTTGTAAATCTACAGTAAATGTCACTGGAATTTTTATGTGATTTGTCAAGTTGTTTACATTTGAGTGTATAGTGCCTTGGACTACTGCACTTTCATCATGGTACAGTAAAATACTATTACAAATCTTTATTTAAATAAGTATGTCGAGGAGCAACAATCACCCTATTATTTTTTAAAGAAAATTCTATCAGTATACCGTGCACAGTATACAATTTTCTACCTGGTCTTATGGCATAAATGTACCTGGGTGCACTTTTTAGCAAGATGCGAAATATGTACCAATAAGTATATATCACTGCAATTTCCAAAATAAATGAACACTAGAGGCAGTAAAACTCTGACATCTTTTATTCCTTTTCACAGAAATTTACAGAGTTTCGATTAATAAAGCGTAATTTTCGCACAGTTACTTAAAGAATATCATGTTATGTTATATTACTTATATTGCTGGGAAATTTGAAAACTGATGCTTTTGAATGTTAGCATCGCACATATCCAGCTTCATATCCATGGGTTTTTTATATACGGTAGGTTTGTTCGGTAGCTTACGGAGCACAGAGACGTATTTGAGAGGCGAGGAGCTCCGGTTTGAATCCCGTGTAACCACGGTTCGACAAAGCAGTTCAGATCTGCATATAAAGAAGTTCAAATGGCACGGTTGCATCAACAAATGCGTTTTTTATATCAGTTTTGCATTTGTTAACACTATCAGGTAGGTTTAGGGGTTGGGTTTGGTGTAGGGCATATTTCCAAGATGATAGAGCATTAACTTTTAGTGACAGTCCCCAGATATTTAAATTCTGAACTGCCGCAATACGTACCAGAAGCAACATAATAAAAACACAGCAATATGTATGTCAACATAATAAAAACATGCCAGGGTTCACGAATTGAATCAGTGTTTTTTGAGTATTTTTATGAGACCAGGTTGACAATTTTCTATACAAATTCTGTAAGATTGTATTGTATATTTTTGCCAGCATATGCCGAATAGAAAATTGTATCACAAAATACAACATGCTTGACTTGAACTTCCATTTCCAGTGTGATACATTAGCATAAATAAATAAATACAAATAGATAGATAAATAAATAAATAACCCTGATTTTTCACATTTACTTTTGGAATTGATATCCACAAAGTCAGGTTTAAAAAAAAAAAAACCTTTATAAAAAATAATGAGATAAACATTTTAGTTTTGGCAAACTGACAGCCCTATATATATATATATATATATATATATATATATATATATATATATATATAATATATATAGATATATATATATATATATATATATATATATATATATATATATATTCATTTGCAAAGATAAAACATTTTTGGATATTGCTTTCGAAATCCAAAAATAAAATAAAACAATAAAAAATAAATCTGAGGGGAATGTGCAGTTTGAACAGACATAATGCTTTAAAACTATGATCAAAAAATCACTTTTCTTCAAAAAGCTCAAGCCAACAACCACTCACTAAGTGTCACTCCCTCACCCTCTCTCATATAATCCTCTTCTCTTTCTCTCTTTCAATCACAGCTTTCTTCTGAGTGACACTGAGTCAGCCTTCAGCTCATGGCTCAGGTCTTAAAATGAACCCTAACACACACACACAAAAAAACATATGCAATTTTTAAGTATTCAGAAACAGCTCTAAAAAAATTCTCAACATAAAGACAATTACAAAAGCTTATACAGTATGTGCACTCACACCAAT
Organism: Cyprinus carpio; assembly: GCF_018340385.1. Classification (NCBI taxonomy): domain Eukaryota; kingdom Metazoa; phylum Chordata; class Actinopteri; order Cypriniformes; family Cyprinidae; genus Cyprinus; species Cyprinus carpio. The sequence continues at coordinate 17,402,993 of NC_056597.1, read as the reverse complement.
ACAAATATTCTCTGGGGGAACAAGAATGTGTTAAATTCTCCACATCGGATGCCTGACAGGCAACCAGTTTTTTGGATATATGTGTGTGTGTGTGTGTGTGTGTGTGTATGAGAGACAGAGAGATGCTTTGACAGCACTCCATCTCTGCCTCTGACATCAGCAAATTTACCAGCTAGACCCTTAGAGACAAGCTTTAAATATCCCTAGGATCATACATATACACTGTGACACACACACATAAACTCTGATGGTTCCTGTGCTTATATGGCTGATTATACAGGAGAGATCAAAAGAACACTCTGAGTTTAATCTCTGTCAAAGAGTGAAGAGGGTGTCTGTCGCTGTCAATCTCTCTCCCTCTCTCAGGCACGTACTGTACATGCAGCCTCCCATCACTTTTACATCCAGAAAAATTTCCAAATGCATCATGTCAACAATGACAAAAATCATTATTCCTTGCATTAAAAAGTGTCTAGTCTACCCAAAGGCTAACTTTCTTGCTCTGAGTTTGAGCTTTCATAGCTCATCAGACTTAAAGGGATAAAGTTAAAAATCACAAAGTTAAAAAAAAAGTGAACTTTATGAAAACAAGCAGCCACGCAATATAGCTACTACAAATGTAAGTAATGACACATCTCCTTTGAGATCACTTTCACTGTTCTATGATTGATCTCTGCACCCATACAGTGATAAAAATAAACACATTCAAAAGTCGGAAATTGTCATCATGATTGTGTCCACAGACAGTGAATCAAATTTTGTTCATGAACAAATCAGTCAGATTTGTGGACAAACTGTTCTTCACAAATTATGAACCTAAGAATGACTGGGAAGAATTTTCTGGGGTGACAAATCAAGATTTTGCCATCTAAAAACCAGTAACCTACAAATGAAGAATGAGGGACAGCGAAACTATAAGAACAAAAACAACATTGGCAAAATGCTATAGCATGTGTCATGGTATTTGCAGTCGCCAAGTCACTTCTTGTTAATACTCAGGTGGAAATGAACCACAAGAAAGGTTGTGTCACCATGGAAACACAGGTGTAATTGAGGTGACCGTTGGAGGTTAATTAGCTCAATAAAGAAGCTGGTGATTTAGTGGGTGGGTTGAGAGGAGAAGACCTGATGTCAGCTTTCTGGTTAGCAAGTTGGAATTTACTGTGTAGATTAAAACACACACAAACACATTTACACGGCCATCTAATTTCACACAGTTCACACAATGGCTATATTAGGAACGGAATGCTAGCATACTGCTAACTACAGATTGTGCAGAACATAGTAGTACCAAATAGTATGTGAAACAGAATGCATTATGCAAAAATAAATGTAAAAAAGTAAACATTAGTATTCTACACTGTTGTCACATGACCTCATCACACTGCAGTTTTAATTCAGCAACATTTTGTGTTTTTTTCAGTGCTGTTCGACCTATATCAAAACTAAGAACATTGCTCAAACAAATTCAGTGACTGATACTGTAACTGAATTAAATTGCAAAATCACATAAATGAACTGAACTGAAATCATGAGTGTTTTCAAACAGATTTCCTAAACATTACCTCTGCCATCCACTGGTAAGTCATAAGATAGTCCTGCAGAAACTCATGCCATTAGTTAAGCAAATTTTGCTGTGCCAGGATGCTCAAACGAATACATTTTTATTGTTTTCAATTATTAAAAGAAAATTATAGTTGCTTCTGCATATTAAACTGGGATAAGAGAAAGTAGCTATTTAAAAATTACACACTTCCCCTTTAATAAAAATGTCTTTCATTTTCTTAAAATATAAATGTCACTGTTTTTCTTGAGATTATCTGGTAAATAGTCCTTAGTTTTTTTGTTGTTGTTGTTCAGTGTAGTGAAGTGTAAGCTCATCCTATTCTCCCATTTTTTTCCTGCACCCAGCATAAAAAAAAAACATAATGTTTAACCTTGACTCTGTGATTCAAGATTCGAGATCTGTGTGTACAGTATGTGCATATCTGTCTGTTACAATATGACACAAAGACACGTGTTATAGCTGAAGTAAAATAAAAACATGCTATATTTTTGTAGTGTTCTATTCAACCATGCTACCCAAATGATCAAATATTTTAAATAGGGGTTTTCTTTGTTGTACACTGTAGAAATGATTTTTAGATTGACCCTTAATTCTTACGTTTTAACATTTTGTGAAGATTAAGCTTCTCCTTTTTCCTTTAACTGACTAAAAATGCTTATTTTAGACCCTATATTTGTCTCCTATTAAAGGAAATCACCTGCTAGAGCTCCAGGAGATGGTGTGAGAAAATAAATAAATGTAGAAAAAGAGCAGGTTAGTTTTAAAATACTGCAAGCACAAAGCCTGAGAGAAAACCGAATGGTTATTACTAATTAAATAAACTTTTATCTGCAACACAATAAATGTAACGCAGGGAGGCAAAGTATTCAATACTGATGATGCTGTGTTTGAGAGATTGTGTATGTGTGCTATTTTATAAACTGAACAAAACATCCAATCACATACAAAAATGTGTATAAATTGTCTTAATGGTGTCCTTCAGCAAGAGTCAGCCATAAACTGAAGGTAGATAGTCCATCTCTCCTTTATTTGTCTTCTAAAAACACTAACAAACTGATCCCCTTGACTGACTGAACAACACAAACTAGACAAAAAAACATTAGTAATTATACTTAAAGAGTATTTCCAGGAGGAATTTAAAAAGTGATTTTTACAGGATTTCTTATTAAAATTTCATATACTGTATTTATAGGATTATATAGCTCTAAAAAAAGGGAACTAATCCTACATCGTTAGCGTTCTGTACATTTTCTTCCTTCTTCCAACTCAGAGAAGAACAGAAAAGGGGGGAAGAGAAAGAAAAAGAGTATAAATGTTCTTCAGTGCCAATTCAAGGCTTATTTTAGAGTCAGTTAAAGAGGGTCGGGATTGAGAGAGTGAATGAAATAAAAGCAGGTTGAGAGAAAGAAAAGCTACATGCAGAACAAGGCCACCTCTCATGCATGCAGCGTCCTTCACGCAGTTTAAATGGGCTGGCCACTCATCCATACCAACACCAGAGTGAGAGTGAGCGAGAGAGAAGGTGAGGTAGCTGCATTTTTACACAGATAAAAAAAAAAAAAAAAGGATTGAAGTTTTGGTGAAAAGCAGATGACCTTTTTCTATAGTACCATGTTCTTGTTTTTTCACCCTGTCATTTTAAGGGAAGTAAAGAAGAGGGAGCGATAGCAATGAGACAGAGAGATAGCCGAGTCATGCTCAAGCTGAAAAACTATTATACCATATTTACATGATAACACCTCTTATCATCCATCACAAACAATCCATATCATCCTATGATCCACCCAGCATGCATCACCAGAAACGTCAGCTTCCTCTAAACCACCATCTAAAGCACAACGCCTTCAGTTTATCATCTTTAGAAGCTGAACATTTAGGGTTCTGTAATGCTGCCATATCACTTTATGAAATTACATGTGTTGAGGAGCATTTACAGTAGCGTGTGGGGTTTTAATCTGTTCCTGAGAGCATAATTATCTCCTCGGTTCTCACTCACTCTTATTTTCTTTGCAAGGTATTGAGGACTGCTTCTGTACGGTGCCCAGGTGGTGACATGGTAGGTTTACTTAGTTTTGTCATGGCTACGACAACTCGTGGGAATGTGATAACATGTCGTGCTCACGAGATATTAATTTGTGGGAACGTGATATTATGTTACATAAAGTGCATAATATAAAATAGGCCTACAAGAAAACATTTTTATCCATCCTACAGTCTTGTCAGTACAATAACTGATCGTCTTTTTCCTGTAGTATTTGTATATTATTATTATTATTATTAGCCTATTATTATTGGTTATATTTTTATATTTATTTATATTACATTTTCCCTTCTTTTCAATCTCTTTACTTAACTTCTGAATACTTTTGTAAATAATAGCCTACTGTAAATGCTCGACATGCCAATAAATCTTTGATTATGCTCACTGGAATTTTTGCTGGAATGCAGTTTAAATTTAACATATATTTCATTTGTCTTCAGCTAATTAATAGACCGTTATTATAAATACTATAGTGTTTCGTTGAGGAATTAACCATTCACATAGTTTCTTTTGTAAATGAAAACATAACACGCTCATTCATCATCACACATGGGCAAAACTTTATTGGCATAATTACAATACTAGCATAATTATACAAAACGTTAACTAGGTAAAGCTATACACAAACTGAAAGGGGAAATAAGCATATATAACAATAAATATAAAATATAGCTCTAACAAGTTAATGTAATAATAATAATAATATACAAATATTAAATTAAATGTTTAATGTTAATAAAAATTTATCCATTTTTGATAATCCTGGGTTGCTATGGTCACGCAGATTTGTTTACACATTAAACTCATGGCAACAAGAAAAATATGTTGTTCCCTCAACGTAAGAAGACGTGGCCATGAGAAATGGATCTTGTTTCCTCAACATAGCATCTCGAGGCCACGACATAAGGATGTCGTTACCTCGACAAAATGATTTCGTGGCCACAACATTATTTTACATTCTCACAAGTTAATATGACGTTCCTAAAACATAATATCTCGTGGCCACGACATATTATCACGTTCCCACAAGTTATTTTGTCATGGCCATGACAAAACTAAGTGAATTGTGACCCAATATATGAAATTATTTTTTAGTAGATGTTCTGCAAAACCACTTTTAGTACATTCTTTTGGGCTACCAAAATACTAAGTTGACAAAATAAACCATATAAATAAAAAATGAATAAATAAATATATTGGATATGGTTGTGTCATTGTTTATGTAGTTGCAAAATGTAAAACACACACACACACACACACACACACACACACACACACACACACACACACACACACACACACACACACACACACACACACACACACACACACACACACACACTTAAAATCACACTCAGCCCACTTTAAATCTACCAAAAATCTGAATTAAAAAGTTCTAGGCTTTCATTGTTTTTTTTTTTGTTTGTTTTTTTGTACCAGTTGAATTCTGTATTAGTTAAAATATTTGTCTTACTGAAACATGAATCATATAAATATTTAAATTTCATCATAGAAAAGTTAATTAAAAAAAATTATGTTTTGCATAAAATTAAAAACAAATAAATATACTACATCAAGTCAGAATTCTTATATTACCAAACTTCTCTCACGAAATCTGAAATGAACCACCTGTGACTGCATCCAAAATTTTGAACTATGTCTCTTCTGGGAAAATAGCCCAAAATATTGATGACGCAACTTGTTGGCAAGAGCGTATACAAATAAAAAATGCTCTCAGATATAATACTTCCAATTGCAACTATTCTGGAAAACTGTGGCTTGACCCTGGCCATGACGCAAACTAAAAGCTACTGTCTATTCATATAAAGAACAAGTCTGCCAATCTGTCTTACCCTACAGTTACTTCCTGCTTCAATAGGACAAACCATCAACAAAGGAAGGAAAAAAGGGTTCATTAAACTATTTCTTGCAATCTTTTACAATAAAATTCACACATTGAAATCAAGCTTAAATATGACTTTTCCAAAATATCAAGGGTAAAATGAAGAACTTCTGGGGGGTTGCCTCTCCAATCTAAAGCTCCACAGAGCTGAGAAATCAGAGGTGTAGTGGGGTTTGTCAAAAATGAAAAATGAACTAAATTGATGGCGATATTCAGGTGCTGTTGTTAATGTGTACTTGTGTATTAAATGCAGAGGAACTCAACACTCCAACTGCTTAGTGAAGAAAGAGCAAAGTTCAGTCTCACACGTACTGTTCAAAACACACTCTTGAAGATAATAGAGTATGCCTGGAGGTCCACATCGGGACTGAATTTTCCTCTAAAATGCGGTTATCGATGTGGGATTTTAGAATACTTTCAAATAATCCACAAAAAGAGTATTTTGAGAAAACTTAGAGCACTGTGCTTTAAAAAAACATCTTAAAATATTTTAAATATGATTGCAGGCACTTTTCCTGCATGTTCCTTGTTGTAATCATGCCCACATTTATATTCACAGCAATCTGCTAAGCCTGTCTAATTAATTTCTAATTCATTTCAAACATGCTGAACATTATATTTGCATTCTGTAATCTGTGTCTTGCACTTTACATAATGACTCACAGTAATATGTGTGTTTGAATGGTGCACTTCACATTTGATGTGGCTGCTGTCTTGCACCTGAACTTCCCCGCAGAAATCAATACAATATTGATAAGTTATAGAGTACATCTATCTATCATATGTCTTGGTCAAACTGGTCCACACAATCCCCATGAGCATTAGTTAGTGTGCTCTTCTCTTATATTCTCTATGTGAGAGTTACCTGGTCTGTCCTTCAAGGAAGCCCGGGGTTAACTACATGTGATATGGCCTCCTTTTATTATTTTATTTTTAAACTGAGTTACTGCTACAGTCAATACAGTGTGCTCTGCCTGCATTTGTTCACGATGTGTTTATTACTGTGCGTACCAACACTACGCTCTTTTTACCACAGGCCACCTACACCACCTCTTCATACTGTGGGATGAAAGGACTTCCTCTCTTTTTTTCTCTCTTTCACTCTTCCATATTCAGCATGAGATCTTCAGGGCTACCAAAGAGGATCTTCTCTGACTACATAAGGCATTTCTCTTTTGGGTCTCTGCTAAAATAATAATTTGATAATTCTTCAGTAAATCTCTTTGCTCAAGTGACAGTTAATAATAAATGGCAAACAAACATTACTTCCCGTTTTTACTGTATCCTGTTGTAGCTAAGCACGGCCATGAGTGAAATGTTTAATCATACAGTGACACCTACACTACATGTAAAATGTATGAATGCATTTGAACAAAAATATCACAAAGTGCCATTTGTTCTAAGTAATGATACCACAAGAACATTTATCAAGAAAACCACTTAAAAAAAGAGGTTGGTGTAAATTATAGAGCAATAGATACTTTGCAGGTGTCAAAAGTTAGTAGAACATGCCTTTAAATATTCATAGAAGCACCACATCTTGCCTGCCTTAAAGGTATAGTTCATCAAAAAAAAATAAAAAATAAATAAATAAATCACTCACCATCATGTTGTTCTAAAACTGTAGCCGGGTTTCATTTACAGATTTGCGCATATCTTTTGCAATATTTTATAAATGTTGATAAAAAAAATGTAAACATTTTTTCTTCTCTTGATAAGTCATGGCAAAGGATGATAAATCTAAAAAAATCTGTAAAAATAGGGCACAATATACTGTATATACTGTACAATATACAATATATTTTGAATTTCACACTTCATTGCATTGTGTTTTAATTTGCACCATTGCTTCTTTTTGTATATTGGATAATGTTGTGTGTAATGAGTTGCACACACAAAACTTTCACAGCCACTGCCATTATTTTTAATCTGGTTTAAGTGTGTATCTTTAGCAAAGCAGTGTGGTATTCAATGCGGTAACAATATGCTGTATTTATTAATATGTGACACTGAAATGTTTTCATATTACATTTCTTTACACAACTCATTGCTGTCTACAATTAAATAATTTGTGCTGTGACTTTAATCGCTGCTCTCATGTTGTTGACGAAATACATTAAATTTACAATGCTTGTCGTAACTGGATGCTTCATCCATTTAATTGAGTTGTGTATTAGAGTGTCTTTCATATTATGACTGTACTTAGCAATAGGAGTAAATAAGGATAGGCCGCATAGCACGATGATCTATGAGAAAATTAAAGAGCCAGTCTCCGTGGGCCAAAGATAAGAATCGTATTTCCATTAGGTCGATTGCAAAGAGTTCCAATAGCATGAAAAATGTGTTTCAGGCACTCTTCCTGCCTCTCCCTCGCTCTGTCTTCCCTGCAGCGCACAGGATCTGGACATAAAAAGTGCATTGTTTCATGATAATGGAGATGTTAAACTCGATGAATATGTTTGTATTATGCGCATGCATTAAATCCACCTCTGTGCCTACGTGGGATAATTAAATGGTGAGGTGCCTGGAACAAAAGCCGGAGACAAAAGGACTCAAACTTCATAATGACTTCAGCCAAAAGCTCTGTGTCTCGGGGTCGCGCATGCTCAAATCCATCTATCCCCCTGCTGCTCCCGCGGCGCACCCCTGACCTTGTCCTAAGTTAGTGTAATTAATTAAAATCTGGAGAGGTGTTGATGCTTGATGGATTGTTCCTTCTAGTTTGTTACAGCTACAGCGGTAATCACAGAGTAGCATATCCCCTTGAAGCTCCCTGACTCATTCTATATATATTTATTGTCATGTCAGCATTGAAGTCTCTTCAAGAGTCATTTCATTACAGAACAACATTAAAAAACAGACCAACACACACAAAGACGCTATTTCAGTATGGACCTCTAATAAACACAATGATTTATATAGGCCTGCCAACTACCCTTAAAGGAATAGTTTACCCCAAAAATGTAAATTAGCTGAAAATTCACTCACCATCAGGCCGTCCAAGATGTACTGTCTGTAGATGGGTTTGATTCTTCATCAGAATAGATTTGGAGAAATGGAACATTACGTCACTTGCTCATCAATGAATCCTTTGAAGTGAATGGGTGCCAGAATGTTCAAACATGTGCCAATGTGCCAGAGTTCAAACAACGGATAAAAACACCACAATGATCCACAAGAAGTGGAAAGCTGTGTCCATCATTAAGGCATTTATTTTAAACCACTATGTCCATTCGAATTGTTTTGAGCCATTTTCACTTGCAAGTAATGCTTGATCTGTGCATATTTCTCCCCTGATTCAGACAAAGCTACTGTTTATTGATGGACTGGTGCCATATGGATTACTTGTGGATTATTGTGATGCTTATTATTAGCTGTTTGGACTCTTATTCTGACGGCACCCATCCACCGCAAAATGAACCACTGGTGAGCAGGTGATGTAATGCTAAATTTCTCCAAATCTGTACAGATGAAGAAACAAATCTACCTCTTGGATCGTCTGAGGGTGAGTTAATCTTTTATAAGTGACCTATTCCTCTAAACCCTGACCATCACAGACCTGCTACATTATTAGATTTACAGAGCAAAAAATAAATAAATAACTAAGCTTTTTAAATAATGAAAACCACTTGAAAAGGATAATGTAAAATTGCCTGGTATAAACACTTACCATTTTTTATCTAAAAGTAATAGAAGCATTTTGTAAGACAGCAGCTGACCTTGAAGTAAATGTTAAACATTGGCTGTATCCATTATTAATCCACACTAATTAAACTAATTGTTGGATGTTCAGGGTCACTCAGTAGGAATCACAATGGTGCAACAGTCATATTCAGAATCAAGAACACCCACACCCTCACCTCAACTCTCAATCCTACTCAAGCATACATCCAAAAGAGGATTCGCTATTCATCAACATCTCACTTATGCCGAGCGAAATCACAGAGAAACCACTCCAAAAGCCAATTAACCTGCACATTCATACAATCAATGACAGCTATACAGATCCTACACCTTGGGCGAGAATGAAATCTGTACTGTCTTATCCAGTCAAACACTCGCTGGCTGTTGTGAGTGTAATAGCCCATTTAACAGAGAATTGGTCCGGCTTAGTGTCAGTAAACTTTGACTTCAATCTCATTGTTCTCACATCATATTTGAACAACACTGTTATTCCACGCTGAGTAGTGTGAGGTGGGATTTGGGAGGGATGAGTGAGGTTTAAATCTTTTAAAGAGTTTGATAGTCACTGCACAAAATCAAACACGCCAAGGCCCATCTCATTCCAGACATCGTTTTACAGAATAATGTTGCTGAGAAAGAGAAAGTGAGACAGAGATGAAAAGAGAACAATTATTGGTTGGCCGCTGGCAGAATCGGCAGATGCTCATCATGTCATATCTTGGCAACCATAATTTTATTTCTCAAATTGGCACAATATCATTACCTCTGTCCTCTTCTCTGACGCAAACGCACAAGTGCTGATTTTAAGTAGTAGATGTGTTTGTTTAGTGCAAGGTCAAGGAGGAAGAGAAAGAGCGGTATAGAGTCCCACACCCATCATCCTCCTGCCATGATGTGTTGATTGATGAATGGAACACAAATCACTCCATCTGAAAAAAAGAAAGACAACGTGATAGAGACAGAGACATGCTGTCAACCAAATAAAACCTACAAATCTTCAATTTCTTGCATTTAAGATCTTAAAGGCATAGTACACTCAAAAATTCCAAACATGTTTTTTTTTCTCTTTTTCTTCTTTTCTTTCTTTCAAACAATGAAATACAATGGTGTCCAGTGTTTCGGACCCCACTGCTTTTCAGTTTTGTTGTACAAAAACAAGTATCCTCAATTTTGTTACAGAGAGAAAGTAAGTCACACCAGTTTGATATGTGCATGGTGAGTAAAGGATAACAGAATATTCATTTTCAGGTGAATTATGTCTTTAAAGCTATATGCATTATTTATTATTCTCTCTGAACTACTTGTTTCTTGTTAGTCAGTTGTGGCATTCTGTCACAAAGCAAACCTTGGGGGGCTTGCTTTGAGTAGTGTGAGGGTTCGTTTGTGAAAAAAAAAAAAAAAAAAAAAAAGGATAGCAAATATTGGCAAATAATGACTGTTGTCCAGGGTGATGTATAAATGATTGCTCTTCAGGGAAACCATGTTTTCCTATTGTTCGGTTTTTCTGTGGTCCCTAAAAGTAAGCTAATAAAACAATTCCAGCACAGATCAATATTTCAAGTCCATTTATTAATTTATTTGATAAGTAGCCATACTAGGTGGTATAATATTTATAGTCAGTAGGGCATACACCCCAACAATAAATAAATAAATAACATAAAAAATAATCGTTTAGGGTGACTGTTCACCCAGTCAGGGTTTATTTAATGACCATCCGGCTGTTTATTATTCATTACATATTTTCTGCGAATTACAGTCCTAGCTGAATTACTTTTGAAAGAAATATCTCATTATTCCCATCAGTGAGTTCCTGTATCTGTGTCTCTCTTAAAACTGTAGCTAATCATCTCCACGCCGCTACAGTTACAGTGTTAATCATAAATGCTTATTTTACAGCTCCTCGAAATTACTTTCGCATTATAGCTTCTTAATTATACACATCTCCTTATAGCCCAGATAATCATCTCCAGCAGCATGACGAGGGGAATATCAGAAGATTTAAAAGACCGCTTGGAGGCGCTGTTGTTTGCTGAAAGTCATCTGATGTCGAGAAACTGATGCCTGTGTGTTTTCTAATGTGAGGCCAATCGTGAATTATAAAGGGCAACAAACAAACTCTGTCATGTTACCAGTTTTAGGAAAATAGAAGATTTTTGGAATATTACAATCTCTTTTGAAAGCTTCCTCTCAAAATCACTGAGCGAAAAGCGCTGTCGGTTGTTTAGAACTGTCAGCGAATTAGACCATAACTCAAATTAGCAGCCTACAATATTATAATATGCATTATTCATGAAATTCGCCCTTGAGGTGACAATTAAAACACATAATAATAGGCTATCCGTCTTGTCTCTCAAATCTCTTCTCACACAGACCGGTAGGTCGCTGCGCTTCCGCTAGAGGGCGTATAGTGCACACAGAAGAGACGTACAGCGCGAGAGCTTTCAACTCATTGCGACACGAAGAGAACTTGGTAACCGTGTGACAAGAGCTTAACACAGCACCCACACATTACCGTGTTAATAACGGAGGAAAGGAAAGGAGAGCATTCCGAGATGAGGGTTTGTCTCTTGATATCAAACATCAGTTTAGCCTGTCGCAGGTATACAGCAGTCTTGAGAAAGAGATAAAACGGAAGGAAAGACGGAGAGAGATATATCTTGTTACTGATATGAGGCTCGCTGGTAAACAATCGGATGACAAAATCTCATTAGAAGCAAACGGACCGGCGCGGAAGCCACACTGTAAAAATGTAAATTTTCGTTCGTTTAAAACCCTGCCTTCTTTGCAGGAAAAGAAGTGATTATGGGATGACATGTATTTTGCTATTAAATTGTGTAGTTAATGTCAGGATACCCACCAATTTGAGCTATTAAAATCTGTTTGCTACTGCAAGATGTACTGATGATGATAACCCTAGTGGTATAATGGAAGGCCACGTCACTCAAAGATGGCTTGTAACCAATAATAACAAAGACAAAGCGCAGCAGTGTTACAGTAACACTAAACACTATCAGGGTGACATGCCATTACACTAACTATATAACAAAATATTAAAGGTAGCCTATCTTATAAAAATGTTATTTGGTCAACAGTTATTATAATGAGATTCATACTTTATACTAGAAAACATTTTATTAAAAAAATATTTTACAGTGTGTGTCTGTCTGTGTGTGTATACACGTTTATGTAAATATAATCCATACCCTATACCACCTAAAATATTTTTACGATATTTTATTGTAATAAAACATGCAGCCTATTTTACCTACTTTATAAGGTGATATCCAGTTAACAAGGTTTTACTGAAGCATTTGTATCTTTTCCCACACTGAAATTACTAGATTATTAAAAAGGGGTTTTTGTTTTTTATGTATTTTTTTTTATTTTTTTTTTGTATTCTTCTTAATACAAGAGATGTTTGTATTTGTTATTGTGAATTGTATAATAAGTATTAGTGTTTGTTTGCTTCAGATTCAAAACATTCAAATGTCATCATTAAGAAATTACTTTTTAAATAAGTATCACATTCAACATATTGCTAACTATAGTCATATATTATATACACACACGCAGTCGCATTTCTTATAATGAAAAATGATTTGGAGAGGACTAGAAACTGACAGATAAAAACAGCTGTAGAAGAATTTCTGTCCACTGTGAATCGCGTTCTCCAGTGCTAATATTTACACTGAATGCGACTGTTTGACTTTATAAGACATGCAAATCAATTCTCATTCTCCGTTTAAAGAGAGCTGGAGTGGGGATGTGAGGGCGCATCGAGGAGGGAGGGAGCGTCTGATTGACGTTCACTGAGTCGAATCGGGTGACGCAGCGCTGGCATTGCGGGCCGTCCATTGGCTGCTGGTGGCAAGAGCTCTGCGCAAAACAACGCACTGATGCTCACTCTCCTTGCAGAACTCGGGAAGAGGGGACCTACGGATTTCTAAGCATCCCGCAGATATTATGGACTATTAGATAACTACATGTAGAAAAGTGTTATTTGTCTACTATAGCTCGCGTTCAGGATTTTAATTTAAATTGATTTACCCACTCACTAAGCAAAAGAGTTTTGGAAAGATTTTGCTTCTCAGTAATAAGGATCGGGACATCTGTACGTTCTGCAATGTCTTGCTGTGACGCACGGACTACTAAATTCTGCTCTCCTTGAGACAGCATTATATCAAATGGCTATAGATCTTGCGCATATGGCGACATGGTTTCCGGCTGACACGGGAGCTTTCTTGTTCTTTTGGGAAGTTGCACAGCGCATATGTTTTCTTGGACCAAAGCGATGGGTAATTCCTAAACTGTGACTGGAGAAGAAACGGTGTCAAGACAGAGCGAGGGAATAAAGAGGAGTGCACTTGTTGTTTGGAGATGATTTTGATATTTCTCTTTTTCTCTATCTTGGATGGAGGGTTATCGCAGCTGCACTTCTCGGTACCGGAGGAGCAGGAGCGCGGGACGGTTGTGGGAAATATCGCCGAAGATCTGGGGCTGGACATCACCAAACTTTCCGCGCGCCGTTTCCAGACCGTGCCTAGCTCGCGCACGCCGTACCTGGAGGTCAACTTGGAGAACGGAGCTCTGGTGGTGAACGAGCGCATCGACAGAGAGGAGATATGTCGTCAGACCGTCCCGTGCCTCCTGCACCTCGAAGTGTTTTTGGAGAACCCGCTCGAGCTGTTCCGCGTCGAGATCGAGGTCATGGATATTAACGACAATCCGCCGAGTTTCCCAGAAACGGACATCACCGTGGAGATCACCGAGAGCGCCACACCGGGCACCCGCTTCCCGGTGGAGAACGCCTTCGACCCTGACGTGGGGACTAATGCCTTGAGCACATACGCCATCACCACTAACAACTACTTTTATTTGGACGTACAGACGCAAGGCGACGGCAACCGCTTCGCGGAGCTCGTGCTGGATAAGCCCCTGGACCGAGAGCAGCAGGCGGTGCACAGGTACGTGCTCACCGCCGTGGACGGAGGGCAGCCGCAGAAGACCGGCACCGCACTGCTAGTGGTTAAAGTGCTGGACTCCAACGACAACGCGCCCACGTTCGATCAATCCGTTTACTCTGTGAGCTTGCGCGAGAACTCCCCAGTTGGCACGCTCGTTATTCAGCTCAACGCCACTGATATGGACGAGGACCAGAACGGAGAGATTGTTTACTCTCTAAGTAGTCACAATCCGCCGCGCATTCGGGATCTGTTTAACATCGACTCGCGCACCGGGAGGATTGAAGTGACCGGTGAGGTGGATTACGAGGAGAGCAGCACGCATCAGATCTACGTGCAGGCTAAAGACATGGGACCGAACGCCGTGCCCGCGCACTGCAAAGTTCTGGTCAAACTCATCGACGTGAACGACAACACGCCGGAGATTAGTTTCAGCACGGTCACGGAGTCGGTAAGTGAGCAGGCTGCCCCGGGCACAGTGATCGCTCTGCTGAGCGTCACGGACCGTGACTCCGGCGAGAACGGACAGATGACCTGCGAGCTGCACGGTGAGGTTCCGTTCAAACTCAAGTCGTCTTTCAAAAACTATTACACGATCGTCACGGACGGTCCGCTGGACCGTGAGAAAGCGGAGTCTTACACGCTCACGGTGGTCGCCAAAGACAAGGGGGTGCCGTCTCTCTCCACAAGCAAGTCCATCAAAGTGCACGTCTCGGACGAAAACGACAACGCGCCGAGATTCATGCAGTCAGTTTACGACGTGTACGTGACGGAGAATAACGTCCCGGGCGCTTACATTTACGCGGTGAGTGCCGTGGATCCTGATGTTGGACAGAACGCCTATGTCACTTACTCCATATTGGAGTGCGAAATACAGGGTATGTCAATCTTAACCTACGTGTCAATCAACTCTGAGAACGGCTACTTGTACGCGCTGCGCTCTTTTGATTACGAGCAAATAAAAGAGTTCAGTTTTATGGTGCACGCCAAAGACTCCGGCGCGCCCGAGTTAACAGCCAACGCCACCGTTAATGTCATTATAGTGGACCAGAACGACAACGCCCCCTCTATAATCGCGCCTCTGGGCAAAAACGGCACCGCGAGGGAACATCTGCCCCGTTCAGCCGAGCCGGGATACCTGGTGACCCGTATTGTGGCCACGGATGCGGATGACGGTGAGAACGCGCGCCTGTCGTACAGCATCCTACGAGGAAACGAGCTCGGGATGTTCCGGATGGACTGGAGAACCGGTGAGCTACGTACCGCGCGCCGGGTATCCAGCAAACGGGACCCGCCGCACCCGTACGACCTGTTGATCGAGGTGCGCGACCACGGGCAGCCGCCACTCTCGTCCTCTGCGAGCATCAACGTAGTGCTGGTGGACAGCATAGTGGAGGGCCGGAGCGGCGATCGGGGGTCAGTCAAGTCCAAAGAGGGCTCGCTGGACCTCACGCTCATCCTCATCATCGCGCTCGGCTCCGTGTCCTTCATCTTCCTCCTCGCAATGATCGTGCTGGCGGTGCGCTGTCAGAAGGAAAAGAAACTGAACATATACACGTGCATGGCCGGAGACTCGTGCTGTCAGTGCTGCAGTCGCCAAGCGCGCGGGCGCAAGAAGAAGCTCAGTAAATCGGACATCATGCTCGTCCAGAGCACTAACGTGGCCAGTACCGCACAGGTGCCTGTGGAGGAGTCAGGCAGCTTCGGCTCGCACCACCAGAACCAGAACTACTGCTACCAGGTGTGCCTGACTCCGGAGTCTGCCAAAACCGACTTGATGTTCCTTAAACCGTGCAGCCCATCCCGAAGCACAGACACAGAGCACAACCCGTGCGGGGCTATCGTTACCGGATACGCGGATCAGCAACCAGATATCATCTCAAACGGGAGCATTTTATCCAGCGAGGTGAAAACACATTTTATTACCTATCCGGGTGTGTGTGTGTGTGTGTGTGTGTGTGTATATATATATATATATATAATTTATTGCTATATTGAGAGTGTTAAAATCGAAAATCTCAAAACTGAGTAGAAATGACAGAAATTCTTGTGAGAAGTTCAGTGGATGAAAACATCTTTCTGTACATAGCCTATATGCACCTTAAGAGGCTATTCAGTGGTGATCCTTCAGCTTCCTGTGTCTGTAATGTCAGATTGTAATCATCTGCTTGCTTATGACTCACATAGTGCTTTTAAAGGTAGCTTGGGGCTGTAGTGCTATTTCCAGGTGCTTTAATTACACTAAAGCACTTCAGGGTCAGTTACATAGAAGGATGTAACCACATATGCAAGATTGGATGGAAACCAAATGTAAACATTTCAGAATCAATCAATGAAAATCCTATATCGATTGACCAATAATAGGAATATATGGGGGATGGGAATGTTGATGGTGGTTACAAGCTGGTATAACATTTCTGCTCTGATACTCTGATACTGTCATCTTAAGTAAGCCCCACATCCGACAAGGTCTACCTTACTATCCCCTGGCACTCTCTGAAAGGGTGTAGCCCTGGAGTCAAGTCTGAGGAGGGAGGGGGGGAGTGTATTGGACGAGGGTTTAAGTATGCCAAGCACACAGTCGCTGGGTATCAGTGGAACAAAGGCGGTTCTATGGTTGAGGTGCTCTAGTGCATGGACAGAGCAGAACAGAGGCCTGACCAGTGTTTTAATGACAAATGCAGAATATCAAATAAACTTGCTCATCATCATCATCATCATCATCATTCTTATTACTATTTATTATTGTTGTTGCTGTCTTTTAGACCAAGCACCAGAGAACTGAGCTCAGCTACCTGGTGGATAGGCCCCGTCGTGTTAACAGGTGAGATTACTGATTAAATACAATGTACACACACATGCTGCATTTTCATGTTTTATGGAGAATTTCCATAGAAATAATGATTTTTATACTGTAGAGACTTTGTATTATATCTTAAACCTAACCCTCACAGAAAACGTTCTGCCTTCTTACATTAAATAATAATAATAATAATAATAATAATAATAATAATAATAATAATAATAGCTTTTATTATATACATTTTTCCTTTACATTTTTTTTTCTTTTTACAAATGATTTACTTTATGTTTTAAGTATTTTTACAAATGGAGATTTTGGGAGATTGTATAGCTCACTTCTGGGTACAGACTGGTTAAGTGGGTACACACACATTTACTTACAGTATGGGAACATTCCATAGACTTTAATTTTTTATTACACAGTATTTTTAAATACCATAACCTATGGCCCAAACCAAGAAACCTTTCTGTATTTCAAAAAAAAAAAAAAGTTTATTTTTACATACCATTTTTTTTTTTAACAAATGAGGACGTTCCTATAGGAAGCATTTGTCAGATTTAGCTCACTACAAAATAGTCCCCAAAATGGTTAAACAGAATAAACTCCACATTGAGACAAAGAAAGAGACGTATAAATGATGTGGCGCCTAGCCAAAATGACAAAATCTGACTCAGCAGTGCATTTGTCATCGTAACATTTGATACTACATGGCATGAGTCTGATACAGTATTTGATATTGAACTTAATCAGCAGTCGTAACTATGCCAAAAGTGTTAAATAACCAAAACAATCAATACTTGTAATGGGAAAGAGCCGTACAAAGCTCCAATTACCAAATGACTACTAAACCATAAAATTTCCCTTATAGTTCAGCGTTTCAAGAGGCAGATATCGTCAGCTCTAAAGACAGTGGACATGGAGATAGCGAGCAGGGAGACAGCGACCATGACGCCACCAACCGGGGCCACACAGCAGGTGAGTTGATTACGAGTTTCTCACCTACTGTCGACCTCGCGCTAGACTTGAAAGAATCATAGAGGAGTGAATGCTGAGGAGAAATAGGCAGCGATAGACATTGGGAAATTGTTCGCATCTTGGCTTTGAAGCAACGCGACAAGCCTTCAACCGATTCCAGCAGTGGATCAATATAGGGACTGCGTGGAAATTATACATCTGTCAACAGAGCTAAACGGATTTCAGTCAATGCCGCGAAGGAGTCTGGCTTGTCTGAGGGACAGGCTTTCTGAAGCATTTAATGAGTATTTGAAAGCTTCCACGGTAACGAATCCACAGCTGCCCACCAGCCCACCTACACCCCCCAAACACAATTATTTTTCCATTCATATTAAATGCCAATAACGTTTGAGTCAAGCACGACAAAATGGCAATCGTTCGTTGGAGACAAATTTGATTTGATTTTGTTTATTCTTTATTTATTTATATTCAATTTGATGAGCTTTTTTGACTTTCAAGTTCTATATTTCATTGCTGCTCGTTTATTGATCAAGTTGGAGCTTTGACTGGATAAGGCTTTGACCTTTCTCTCCAAAGAATCATGACATTCAGCCTTCGGTTTGGCAAACAGTTAGATGATGGGTTGCCAGATATTACGTAAACACAATAGAATACAAATTCTTGAAAAGGCAGTGGTGGGGGTTGGGTTGGAGATCGCAGAAGGAGAAAAGGCGAAAGGCAGAGGGATTGAGATTTTGTGAAAACTTATTAGAGCATCAGAGAGGTAAAATGAGAGGATGTGTGTGTGTCCTTTCCTTCCCTGCTCTCCTCTGGGTGTGTGTTGGCAAGCTCACAGTTTCTGCACTCCCATTTCAGCGCCTGTCTCCGCATAGCCAATTATCACAGCAAGGTTAAGATGAAGGCCTGGGACACTGACAGGGGTAGACCACTGCATTAACAACCACTTACATACACACATACACTCGCTATCTCCTTCACACATCCCTGCCTCACCTCCTTTTGTTCTTACAGCATCAATTTGGAGATATCAGACTAAATTAAGAGAATCCCAGCCAAAGGATAGAAGATAAAGACATGGAAACGTTTTAACCCTCATGCTGTGTAATGCCCTCTATGCACTCTACTGCTTTTATAGAGATCCCAGTGATGAACATATATACAAATAATAGGTAACATTTTACAAAAAGACTCCATTTGTTAGCATTAACTAACTTGGTTTATTCTGACCTTTCAAAACACATGAAAATTAGAATAAAAGGTGTATGTACTGATGTAAGTAATGTGACATTTTAATGAAACATTTTAAAATAGTTGAAAAAAGATTTATAAGAAAAGCCTGATATTTTAAAGTAATGTATATCTGTCGAGCTATTTAAATGGCCCTGGGGTCTCTCAGATGAACATGAGCGTCAAGCTAGAAGAGCTGGGGTCAGAGAAAGGCCATTTTCCATGATTTAGACTGTTACATCTGCATTTGTTTGCAAAGAGACAGAGGCGTGACAAATTGCACAATTAGATTAACACGAGTGAGCGATAGATTGATGATTATCTATAAATGAGGGATGTGTGGTGATGACGTTAATCAAATCACTCCTGTCGCTGTAATTTAATGCTATCAGATCCCAATCAGGCAACTCCATTTGCTCTGCATGCACACACACACACACACACACACACACACACACACAGTTTATAGCTATAGTGAAAGCTAATGTTGAGGGAATAACTTAGAAACTGTAACTACAAGCTATTCATAATTTTAAGCAGTTCAACTATAGTCAAGCTAAAAGTAGTCAGTTACACTACAAGCTATTAACAAAAGGTAAAAAATGTATATCAGATGATTTAATTTATTTAGCAATTTATTCAATAAAGATCTCAAAGTACAATTAAAATACAAAACAGCATACATTATTGTCTCATACAGTCAAAAATATAGTCATAAACAATACCATTTAACATGTTTTGCTACACAAAATAGAAAATACCATGCAACAACTCAAATAAATCAGCGGATATTTTAAATGATTAATTTATCCATCTAAACAGCTGTTTATTTTTTGGATTATTGCTTCAGCTCACTCAGTATTAAGTTCTGTGTTCAATGTGGTGACAAAAGCACTCATGTAGTGTTTTTTTAAACTACACCTTCTACCGAAAAGATACATAATTAAAGAATTTCACATGACTGAAAAATAGTACAGTTAGTAGAGTCACTCCCCAAGACTGACGAAAGCAGCGACAATGTAGGTGATTTCAGTGGCTAGAAGCTGATTTTGAATGAAACCCCATCCTGATTGTTCTTCAAAAGAAATTTACCAACGTTTTCTCCCAACCCTATAGCAAAAACTCTCGTCCTCAGCATGTGAGCTCAGGTCTTTGGTCAGCCCGACGACAGGTGTTCTGAAGGGAAATTCTGCTCATCAGGGCTTTGGCAGTGTTTTTTCCTTTTCGTTCTGATACTTTTGCACACCATTGATAAAAGATGTGATGAGTTCTCCAGAAGAGAAAATGCAAGAGAAGCGGAAAGAGATGAAAATAACACGCACACAGTGGGATGCGGAACACTTCCTGATGGAGAACAGCTTAGTTAGTCAGTGTGTTTGTACTCAACACAGCATCTCTTTTTCTCTAGATATCTGCAGCCCCAGAGTCCAACATCTAGTCAGATCATTAATGTTTTCAATAAAGCTCCCAGCCGCACTGAGGATATTTAATATCTGCAGTAATCGAATACAGGTCTGCAATTATAGGATTTCATGGGCAATTATGTAGATATTTTTCTTTCTTTCTTTCTTTATTGGCCATGAAGTGCAGGTGTTAATCTATAGCATACAACCTGGTTGTAAAGGATGTATTGTATTGCAGAAAAATGGAATGAACCGTGCAAATGCAGTTTGCTGAACCAAATCGCTGTTAGATTTTAAACGCAATTATTCTGACAGTTCAAATTTCTCTTGACAGCTAAAAAAATCATAAAATCCTTGAGGTGCACCACTTGTAATGCATAATGGATGCTGCATTGTCATGTTCTTTATATCCAAAGAGCACTAATGATGAACTATTAGCCCAAATTTCAGCATTCAACTCAGATTGAACCATTTAATGACTGCATTCAAACTTTGTTTTCTTGATAATTTCAACCTTAATCCTCTTTCGAATAGGACTTGTTTTCCTTGAGGATGGTCATTTTGTGTTTCGCAGACATTCTTTGTGATTTAAATCCCGTCCAAATTGAAAAAATTGTCTGTTTTTCTTCCACAACCATTTCTGGTAACTCAGGGTCCTCTGAGAAATCTAATCCAGTTTGTATAGAAGCATCTGCGATTGTGGTATATTACTTTTTCACATTGTTTCTCTTCATTTCTTACTTTTAGTAATGATTTAGATTCACAATTATATCATAAATATGCTTCTAATGGGTTGTAAATGCGAGTAAAAGCTACAGAGATCTCAATCCTGTCCAAATCAAGGGTGTTTTGGCTAAATAATTGCAACAGTATTTAAAACCTAAAAATCCCTTCCAATTTGTTGCTTCAGTGTGCCAGCATTTGCATATACAGTATATCATCCATTACCCTGCAATCTCCACCAAATTTGGATTCTATTCTGCTAACCAGGATTCAAAACCTACATCAGGATATTATTCTACCACTAAATTATGCTAAATTCATAAAACACTATTATTTTGCTGTCACTAGCATTTCCTTCAGAACATGCCAATCCGGTAGTTTTCTTTTTCACAAAGCCTACAAAAGCAGACCTATCAGGTCCTACATGTTCTACATGAGTCTCTGCATGTGACTGTGATATCGATGTGAACGCCATGCTGTGAGCTTCTGTCTGCTCGCTCGGTGGGGATATTTAGAGACCGCTGTTCTAATTACATTGAGTTTGATTGTATGCAGTCAGGTTTATCTTTGTTCTTAATATTGATGATGTCACAAAGGCCTTGGATCCCTGCTTTAAAGAGATTTACGCCTCTGTGTACATCCGCATATCTCTGTCCATATATATCACCCTGATATAATGGTGAAATAACAAAGTGGACAGGTTGTGGAAGTGATCTATGGATTTCACAACACATCTGAGCAGAGATGTGAGCTAAATGTGGGTTCAGATGTTGCATCTGTAAGATTAGAAGTACTGAGGTGCGCCAAGGAAAGAAGAATCACATAAGAAATCTCTTTAACTTTGCTTATCCCTGACAGCAATGATACAGAGAGCAAATGGAGACTTTTGCTTAAGCTTCTCAGATCTCTCCTGAGAAAAAAATACGATAGTAATCTCACATATGCCTCATCTAGAGTTTCATAAAAGATCTCAGCAATGTCAAAAACTGTACTAAGACACCAAAGTCGGCGATAAAAAAAAACAGAGATTTGAAGATGAACTGAAGCATCTTCATTTTATAGTTCTATGTTAACACCATCTTAAGAAATCTGAGGCAAATTTGATAAATGTTTTGATACTTAAAAAAGAGCAACTTATAAGCAATGAAAGAGTAGGGTTGGTGTATCATGTCCTACTTTTAGTGTACGTTTATGCCTGGAGAGTAAATAACTTGATATGCACAATCCGGAAGGCCTCATCACCAATTATCTTGCATTTTCTGTGCTGTCCAGTAAATGAAAGCGCCGTTGCAAACAACCTGATTACTCTATGCACAACATAACCAGACACTTTGATCACTAAATAATACTTCATCGTCTATTGAAGTCCCCTATAGCAATACTAATAAGCACCATAGTGTGGGTCAGAGTAGCACTTTATGCATATATCTGCAGGTCCCAAAGCCATGCTAATAACATGTTTCCTGGTCACCTATGCAAATCATTACAGCAGTTCTGCACTGATAAATCATTATTCCCTTGTGTGCTCATTTAGGCATCAATACACACACGCAAACACTCATAGTATGGTCAGATTTGTCCTTTGATCTCACTCAGAAGAGCTTCTGCCATGAGAAATTAGAGATTAGAGATTGGCCTGACATGCATCCACCCTCTCCCTCTCCGCCTCTGTCGGCCTTTGTCTTTACCTTTGTATCCAATTTCCCATATCAACCTACAGACTCTTTCATCCTCACCTTTTTTTTTAATTCCCTTCAAATTTCCTCTTTTAAATTGGTCTTCCTCATTGTACCTGTTTAAATCTGACCTTGGTGCATCACTGTATCAGCTCCTACTCCTTCACTCTTATATGAGTCGTTCCTTTTATGGTACTCTGTAACTTAAAACAAAGAGAATATATTTGTGTTTTTATAATGAATTTAAGAAGACATACATTCTGGTCAGGCCTAGGCACTTTTATCAATTATAACTTGATTATTTATTACACAGCAGGATCAATAGTCAGACCTATCAGTGAGGGACTGAGACTTTAAATCATCTTTTAAAATTATTTACATTATCAAAATGATTTCTGTATTTTAATAAAACAAGATAGAAGAGTTTAAACTGGAATAAGCTGATTAAATGCCACAGAATTAATCAAATTCACTGCTAATACTTAGAGATGCTTGTTCTGTTGCTTGCCTACCAAAATTATGTCAGTTTCTGGAAGATAATATTATTAATGACCAGGCTCTTTGTAATGGACTTTATAAACAATTGCTTTCACATTTAGCCTCAATGGCCACCAGAACTTCCAGTGTAGTACAGCATATGGAAATTATAAGAAAAATGGTAACACTTTATTTTAAGGTGTCCTTGCTACAGTGTAATTATACATTTAAGTACTGAGTAAAATTAATTAACTACATGTACTTACTATGGTTAGGGTTAGGATTAGGCTTTGACTTAGGGTTACTTGCATGTAATTATGCATAATTTATTGTTATTATTAGAGTAAGTACATTAAACGTGTAACAAAGACACCTTAAAATAAAGTGTTACAAAAAAATAAATAAAAATATTCACAAAATATTGAGGAAATGCCATATCACAGGATGTAGCAACATTGATACAATCCAGGTAAAGCTAAAGCTGCTGGATCTCATAATTAAAATGTTGTTTCAATACATAAAATATCACATTTCAAAAGTCATTTAGCGTATGTCGATAAAAAAAAAAAAAAACCTAGCAGGATAGAAAGGGATATTGTGTACACAGGCTAAACTACAAAATAATTGACAAGTGATTACCAGTTAAAACTATTTTCCTATTATTCATTATAGTGCAGAGCACCTAATGACATAGTAATACCTTATTTAATTGTGATATTATGATAAAAGAGCTAATATGATTTATATCATTAATAAAAAATTAGGAGTTTAATATTTCATGTAATATATTAAGACAGGGCTTGCAGGTGCTGAATAATAGATCATACCATACCATATTATGCTGCTCACCTCGACTGTGATTTTGCAGAGTATGCTCCTGGATCATGTTTTGTTGGTCCTGGAACTATAGTTCTGTCAAATAAACATAGTCCAAACCCCATCCAAATTCAGGTTTATGCTTGATGCATCTGCACAAGCAAAAAGGTGTGTACACCAACAGCGATATCAAGGGGTGCTTGAAATTTTGTGTGCAGCAAACCAAACTTGAGGGCAGGCTGGCAGAGCAGACAGACCTGTGTTGGACTTTGTGTCAGGCAAAGAACAACTTCAAATAATTTTAAAAGTGAACTGTTTCTGACTGCACTGTGAAATTGGCTGTTACAGTTTGTCTGTTCACTTATTCTCATTATAAAGAGCATTTATATACATAGTTTACTAAATAAAAACAATACTCTTTAGCAGAAAATTGTGCAATGCAGTGCACATGAGTTATTAATGCTGTGACGTGCACATGCATCTGTGATGGTTAATGGCAGGTCGAATGCGTCAGCATAAACTAGGCTTAACTCTGATCCCTACTCCTACCCTTTCTCCTAGTCCAAATTTCCAAATCCCTAACCTTTGTTTTGAAGCTTAGCACATATTTTACTAGCGCTGCTCCTATTCGGTTGATTGGTACCCACAGTTAAGATACCTAAACATTAACTACCCAAAGGGAAATGATACAATGTTGTTAGCCCAGGAACATGAGGTGGACTCAAACCAGCATCTCGTGCACACTACTCAATGTGTCAAAACCAACCCGACCTTGTGGGAAAAAAATATTTTACAAGGTGGCAATTTTGATGCGAACTGTACGAAAAATGTAAGATTTTTAGAAAAAAGACAGCATCCAGTCCTCTCTTAAACATTAGCCACCAATTTGCCAAAATGTAAATACAAATTGCTGTATAAGATTTTTTTTTTTTTTTTTAAGTAAGCCCATACATAATTGTAACTGGGACATAAGCAAAACGTACAAATGAGAGTGTATGAATTCATGCAAAATAAGCCACAAATTCACCAAAACATAAGTAGTTACGAATTGCTGTACAAAAACGTAAAAGTTAGCATGAAGATCCACCCCTAAACATTATACAGTATTATACAGTACAAATTCATATTTAAACATAAATAGTTAGGAATTGTTGTATAAAATTATACTTTACTGAGACATAAGTCAATTGTGTGAAAATGTATGAATGGGATTGTACCAATTCATATGAATTAGCCACAAATGTAAATAGTTATGAATTGCCATGAGATTGTGATGTCGAGCACATAACCACTAAGCCTTAAATGCTATTTCTTTATTAATGTGGTCATCTTCTCCATCCAAATTCTGAATTGGTCTTCCAGCTCCCTGTATCACTGAACCTCATGCTGGGGTTGAATCCAGAGGCCTTTATTAGAGTTCAGTGTGACGCCACGCTGCTCTCTGCCCCTCTCTTTCATTTATTTCCCTTTCAAGCTCCCCTCTCGTTCTCTTCCTCTGAAACCGGCTAATTATCATGCTCTGTGTAGTCATTAGTCAGAAAGCAAGAGCGTGTATGTGTGAGCCTGTGTGTTTGGAGGACGGTTTCTCCCAGTGTTGTTAGTTTTGGTTGCGTTGCCTAGTGTTTGTATGAAGGACTTGAGAGACCGGCGGATGAGACACGGTAAAATTAACAGCATAAAAAGAGCATGAAAACATCACAGCAGATTCATTTAATATTGGTTGGTGGGAGGGACAGGGAGAGGCAGAGAGGGAGAAACAAAGGGCTGGAGAGTTCACTGCTTTGTGTATATAACTATCCGTCTTTCAGTGGGCCGCCTTCCAGTCAATTACCATGCTTTGCTGAAGCCTGACAATGACTGCAGTTGATTATAAAATGGGTAAAAAGCTCGCAATCTGTCTGGTTAAATAATCATCTCTATTCAAATATGAATAATTTCAGACTCCGCGCTCTGGATAATTCATAGTAATTTTGCCTTTGTGTTACTGTTGACATCGGATTGTTACACAGAAGAGCAGCAGATAAAGGGGAAAGCAGATCTCGGTGCAAGGAAGGGTGTAGCCTCCATAAAACTTTTTTTTTTTGCTAAATAGATATTGGAACGTGGACAGAGGGACATTGACGCTCCCACGCACATGCTAATTTAATTCATTTTAGACCATTATGCATGGACTTTTTTGCTTTTATATCAATGATATTCTGAAACATTACAAAAAACAGAATTTTTGTGAGCGGTGTTTATCATAAGATCATAATCATAATCGCCTGTCTAGATATGGCTCAAATCTCTGTTTAAATGTAAATCTGTGGGATTTTTTTATTTTATTTAGTTTTTTCACCATTTTACAGTCCAGTAGCCAAAAATTGTGCTTCTAATTGCTTAGAAAAGTACTAATTTCAATAATAAAGAAAAATAATCCTAAAATCCCTAAGCTTTGTTCATTTAATATATCCTTTCCTTTCTATCTACAGAACAAATAAAGTCATACAGGTTTGGACTGATGCTTACATGAGTAAATGATGACATAAATTTCATTACATTTACTAGAAATCATGCTTTTTATTTTGTACTATACTACACGATTTCATTTCATTTTGAACTAGACTTTTAAGTATAGTAAATATAGTAACACCATTATCTTTGACTAACATTTCCTCTCATCTTTCCTCTGTCTTTCACAGGAGCTGATCTTTTTTCCAACTGCACTGAAGAGTGCAAGGCTCTGGGTCACTCCGACCGTTGCTGGATGCCCTCCTTCATGCCTGGCGACAATCGTCAGGGCGCCGATTACCGTAGCAACCTGCACGTCCCGGGAATGGACGCGGTGCCGGACACTGAGGTACAGGAGAGCGTGGTTCCGGGCGATGCGTGCAATCGGGCCGATGATAGATCATTCTCCACGTTCGGCAAAGACAAGTCACACCACGGCACGCTCACACGCCACGAGCTACACACACTCTTACCAAGCGCCCGAGCGCCTTACAAACCCAACTATCTGTGTGAGTACTCACTCAAAATGTACGATTTCTGAACCCCCCAGATCTGATCCACTGCCGTCATCTCTTTTCCAAATCTAACCCATGGCTCTGTTTGTACAGAACTATTTATATTTCTAAAAACAATATATATGTAATCCCATTTCTCAAAAGACCCTTTCTTGACCTATTCTCTCACTTTCCAATTTGTTTTCCCCTTTTCTTCAAAAGCAAAATGACAAAAAAAACTAAAACAATAAATGTATATGGACATATCAATAAAGGACTTTTTTGAGTGAAAGTGTGGAGTTGTGTCCAACGTTTTGTCCTCTCCCTGCCCTCTAAATTCTCCTCAAAGCATCTGAAGACACTGGTGAAAAACCATCCTATTACCATCCTATTACAAATTTGGCTGATGAATGCTGAATTTGCAACTAATTTGTCATCCAAACCTACATAACACATTCTTTGTGCTGTGACTTTTCCTTAAGCTGAAATCTATCTTCATCATAATCATGTAAGACTGTCTATACAACATGCCTATATCTCATCACATGGTTCTGCATCTCAAATAATAACAATCTGGCACATTTTCCACCATCATGTAGCACGTTTATGCCATAATAAACAAAAATGCAAGTCATGTCATATAGAATGGCAGTAGTTATTTTCCAGTTTTCAATTACACCTTATAAAATCCCACATTATCTACCTGTTTTTCATCCATGTCTGTTCTAATCACCATATGTCATGTCATATAGAATGGCAGTAGTTATTTTCCAGTTTTCAAGCCTCTGATTATAGCATGCAAACTGTGGTAGTGTATGCTCACAGCCGCTGACACATCCAGCACTTTGTTACTGTATGTGTTTAAATGCAGTATTATTACTACTGCACTAAAGCGAGGACAAGTATACACTGTGTGATCTTCTGTGGGCGGAGACTAAGTGTGCATGTGCATGTGTTTGTATTCTTCCAGACATACGATACGATACGATACATGTGGATATGACAAACCTTATATCCACAAACCCTGCCTCTAGGCTATTTGCATAACTGCATTTTTTTTTATACAATTGTGAATTTTTGGTTACACTCTCACAAGAAAATGCAATACATTTATCAGCAAACCACAAAAATGTCACTCTGGATTTTTTTTTATTTTTATTTTTTAACAGTGTTTTTTTAAGGGTTCTGTAAAAACTTGCAGACTTTGCTCACTAAGGGTATATACCTTCCTCAATTCTATTTTGTTTTTTTTTGTTTTTGGTATATTTTCCCCTACCTTGTTACACCCATAGTGTTCCCAGTCAAAAATAACCAGCCTTTTAATAACTTCTTATAAATCTCTTGTTATGCTATATTATTTCCAAATACTGTATTCAGTCTTCTTCATTAACTTGTTTCAATTAAATTAATTATTCTGAGCTTGTGCATCTCAGTCTTTGAGTGAACACTGCCAAAATTAACCACAAATAATTATTTTTTCTTTCTAAAACAACATAAGCTCAGATCAATGAGGCTTGGGATCAGTCAGTTCCAAAAATAAATACAAAACCAGCAGTGAAAAACAAAGAAAACAAGTTGACAAAAAAACAAAACAAAAAAAGATTCCAAGATTCGGTGAATATATAGCATATAAAAAGATTTATACGAGATTTTTAAAAGCCTGGTCAATTTTGACTGGTAACACCAAATTAGGTAAAGAATTTTCAGCACAGCACAATTGATATAAATGCATTTTATGTGCTATATTTATACAGTTCTCACTCAATTTTTTTTTTTTAATGTAATTATCTGAACTATGAGTGATGTTTTTGTGGTGCATGGATAAATGCAGCTACAGCGATGCTTTTCTTTGTGAGATCGGACTCAGTTTGGGAAAATAAATGTTTGCACTGGTAAGAATTTGATTTTAATGATTCATGTGTTCTCCTGTTCTTTGCCCTATAGCACGCAAAAGGATTTCCTAGCACCTTCCGCGTGGACATTCCTGAAAAAGCGTGAGTTTGCACAGTAACGCAACCGGCCAAAAGCATCAAGGTTTCTTTTTTTAAATTTCCCTTCGTTTCTTTTTTTTTTTTATTGAACTCAATCACGGATGATCTGGTCGTTCCCAGCTCTGTTGGACGTCTGAAACAGATTAAATCGGATGCGATCCGATGACGTAAGGACCCTGAGAATTCTCAGCAGGACTGAGAAACCTCGCCAAATCTCCTCTGAAAAACTGGATGAGAAGAGGGAAGAACAGAGGGAGAGAGCTCAAAAAGAGGATTAGGAGTGATGGAGAGACAAAAGGAGAAAAATGGATGATCAATGGACACGGTTGTTTCCTCCCTCTCTCCGCTCTATGATCAATGTGTCTCTGTTTACAGTCCACTGTAAACTATACCAACTATCTGAGCCCTTTACCCCTTTCGACACGCACTGACACACACACAAACAAACACACACGCATACACACTGTACAAACGTACTGTACAAAGAGCAGCCCAAACTATGTGCATTATAAACTCAACTATCCGTTTTAGACTTGACTGTTTTCTATAGTC